>NC_034602.1:79443266-79458477 GCF_900095145.1 Mus pahari
ATAGGGAACTTTCAGGATAGCATTTGAAATCTAAATAAAGAAAATATCTAATAAAAAAAGAGAAAAAAAATAGAACTGGGACACAGGACGTGAGGTAGATAGAGGTCACTAGTTGAAGGTAGCAGGAAATGAAAATGTTGCAACAGAACCATTTCTTCAGCCTGGCTACTGGAAACACCGTGGCATGGATGGGGCTCCTGAGTAAGGTTTGAGAGAGGTGTGGGGGGTGGGGGTGGGGGCTGATTCTACTCTGTCCCTGTTCCAGAGGAACCCTCCTGAGACTACCAGAAATAGCCAAGGAGCCACCAGGGATGGCAGAGGTGAAATCTCACAGCAGCACAGTGTGGCAACCCAGGGAAACAAATGGTTTCCTTCTCTATCCACAGGAAGTGTAAGAAAAGGGGCCGGTCTAGTCACTGACATCGATACTCCACTCAGCGTGCCCTGCACCAACATTTCAACTTAAGGTTCCCTTCCTCCCTGCCTGTCTTCTGAGGCGTCATCCTCAGAAGGAAAAGCACACATGGCAGATGGTTTGAGGAACTTGCAGAGAGGAAAATCTGGGATGTAAGACCCTCAAAAGCTTCCTTCAACCCGCAGGAGCAGAAGGCAGTTAGCAGATGAGGCGTGCGTTCTTTCTAGCATAATCGTTTGTGTGTTTTGCTGAAGGACATTCGACCGTTTAACTTTACTTAGATGACTTAAACGAAGGGACAACTGTGAGGAGTATTTCACAAGTTTTCCTGGTATACGAAGAGGGCTAGTTCTACCTCACCGCTGTGCCGGTTTTCTGCTTTTCTCTCCCCCCACCCCCCCGCCCCGCACCTCTGCCCTGAGTTCTGCTTTCTCTCGGTGCTTCTTCCTGTAATAAATCTTCCTGTTGGATTCTGCTGTCAGAGGAAACTAAATCTGCACACTTGGGATTCCCAGAAACTAGACCTTAAGGCAGAGAATTATGTATTCTATGAATGAGTAGACTGCCTGGGAATTGGGGGTTGGGGATGGGGTAAACAATGTGAGGTGAGTCCGGAAATCTGTGAAATCTGGCTGGAAGAACATACATGCTCAACATGGTCAGGGTAGAGGGGCACTTCATGGCCTGTTTCAGCTGGGCTATAGGCCACTTGAGGAGCTGTTTGGAGTGTTTGTATCCTTATTCTGAAGAAACTGTGAAACCAATTTAAACCACGAAATCAAAGTCGCTGCAATTTCTGTCATGCTCATAAATTGCCTAAGACGCCAGATGTTAATCTTTGAGCTCCCTCCTTCCCTTCCCTCCCTCCCACTCTCTCCCCTACCTCTCTCCCCTACCTCTCTCCCCTACCTCTCTCCCCTACCTCTCTCCCCTACCTCTCTCCCCTACCTCTCCCCCACCTCTCTCCCCTCTCTCCCTCCTTTCTTATTTTTGGCTACATTTAAAGCTGAAACCTGGACCTGGATACTTAGTCCACCCATCCACCCGCACCCCCCAAACCAGAGGAAAGCAGATCTACCAAACCATAGCCAGGTTCAATTTCTCCAAAGGGTTGGTACCTTACTGACATTTATCTGCCATTTAAATACTATTCGATGTTTACCTATGAAATTGTGGGATAGTTAAAATCACTTCCATTGTTTTCAGTCATTGCTTGAAAAGGAGATCAGGCAGCTTGGAGAAGTGACATAAATGAAATAAAAATTTAATATTTTTTCAGCTAGGTTGGAGTTGGGTTTCCGTAATCTAAAACTCCCATTTGACCTCACCTCTTAAATGTCCACCATTGCTCATAGCACCAAGCAAGGGATGAACCCTTTAACACATGGGCCCCTGAGGGACACCCAAGATCTCAACTATAATCAACACAGATGACCCTTTGGGTTTAATTTTTCTTTTTCTTTTTTCTTTTTAGTCTGTTTCTCCAAAACAAGCTGTGACATTCTCAAGAAAAAAGCTCAATTTAAATTCTCTTTCAGTAAGTAGTGTCTACCAAAGGTCCTGACAAGGAATGAATGCCCAATGGAGGTGAGCAAGAAGCCTTTTTATTTGATTTAAGTTCATCTTTGGACTCTTATCAGCCCTCTTGTGCTTGTAGATTCTGTAGCTAAATTCTATAATAATTTATTAAACTGTGGTCCCTTAAAATTCATCTGCAGCAGCCCTAAGCTCCGATACTTCAGAATGTGAGCTTATTTGGAGATGCAGTCTTTAAACAGGCAGCCGTTGTGATGCTATATAATAATGTAGTGGAGAGACAAAAGGGACATCACAGTAGAGGGCTTAAATAGGGAGGGGGATGGAAGAGAAAGATAGAAAGATAAAGGAGAGAATATGGGGAGAGAACAACTAACACTAAAGACCATTCAAAAAACCATATAGAAATTCACCACTGTAGAAACTTTCTAAAATACATACACATATGAAAGGAATCTATATAGATTCCATTGGGGAAGAAATTGGGGCATTGGGGAAGACAACATCCCAACTAGACATCTTATGCCATCAAGCAAAGCCTCCAGTGGCAGGAATGGGTTCCATCTTGTTGTGTAGTTAGACCAGTGGGTCCGATGGAAATCGCCAAGCATCACAGGCTGCTGCCAAGACTATTGGTTACACTTCACAACCAGATGGTAAGGTTCTATTGCTGAAGCCAACACTAACATGGATAACTGAACACAGGGAGGTTGAGCTGGTACCCAACTCGAAGCTTCACTCCTATTGACTAGCGTTCACAGTACTGGAAGATGCTCTGCACTCTACTAGGGGAGAGAGGTAACCATCAATACCCTTCAGCTACAAATCCTGTCACCTGGAACCGTGACCCTACCTGCAAGGTACACTGGTGGAGTAGTGGCACCACTGCTAGGGGAGTAACCAAGCAGTTTCTGATTGGATTTAAGGCACACTCCATGAGATGGAACCCATGCATGGTGCACATGGCACTACTACAATGAGCAGGAACCTGATTGTCTTAGTCAGGGTTTCTATTCCTGCACAAACATCATGACCAAGAAGCAAGTAGGGAGGAAAGGGTTTATTCAGCTTACATTTCCACATTGCTGTTCGTCTCCAAATTGAGTTCCATTCAGGACTGGAACTCAAGCAGGTCAGGAAGCAGGAGCTGATGCAGAGGCCATGGAGGGATGTTTCTTACTGGCTTGCTTCCTCTGCCTTGCTCAGCTTGCTTTCCTCTAGAACCCAAGACTACTAGCCAAGGGATGGCACCACCCATAAGGGGCCCTCCCCCTTGATCACTAAGTAAGAAAATGCCTTACAGCTGGATCTCATGGAGACATTTCCTCACATGAAGCTCCTTTCTCTGTTATAACAACTCCAGCCTGTGTCAAGTTGACACACAAAGTCAGTCAGTACAATTGACCCCTTGTCAACTTGATACACAAACACATCACTATTAAGCCTCAACCCTTCCTTTCTTATTAATCCCAAGATATGAATAACTTTAAAAGTCCCACAGTCTTTGAAAATTCTTACATATTAAAATTTCAATCCCTTTAAAATATCCAATCTCTTTTAAAATTCAAAGTCTTTTTATAATTAAAAGTCTCTTAACTGTGGGCTCCACTAAAATACTTTCTTCTTTCAAGAGAGAAAAATATCAGGCTACAGTTATAATCAAAAGCAAAATCAAACTCCAACCGTCCAATGTCTGGGATCCATTCATGACCTTCTGGGCTCCTCCAATGACTTGGGTCACTTCTCCAGCCCTGCCCTTTGTAGCACACAAGTTGTCTTCTAGGCTCCAGCTGCTTGTACTCCATTATTGCTGCTGTTTTTGGTGGTCAACCCTTGGTACTGGAATCTTCAAAACACTGCTGCCTTCCACTGCAACTAGGCTTCACCAATAGCATCTCATAGGCTCTCTTCATGGTGCCAAGCTTCAACTCCTTTGCATGACCCCTTCAGTCCTGGGCTATCAATTGCAACTGAGGCTGCACCTTCACCAATGGCCTTCTGTGGCCTCTCACAGTGCTTCCATGGCCTCAGCTGCTCTGCATGATCCCTTCATGCCTTGAAAACCAGTACCACCTGGGTGACTCTGACACATTACCAAGTCCAGCCATAGCACAAGATATAACCTTGGCTATCTCTAGGACACAGTCTCTGTGTACTCTCAGAAAATATTTCCCAGAAGATGTCATCTTAATGATGCTGGTCTCTTCTTAATCACCACTAATTTTGCTCCAGTTAACCAGCATCAATAGTCCCAGTAATGCAAAGGTTTTACTTTAGTAGTTCTGGTATCTTGTTAAGCACAGCTGATTCTTCAGCCCCAGCTAACTAGAACCACAGAATCTTCACAATCAAAACAGTAACTGACCTGATAAGAATCTTTAATCTTCCCTCTGAAATTTCACAAGCCAGGCCTCCATCTTCTGCACTGTTCTCAACATTATCTTCCATGCTCCTACAGAACATCCTACAGAGCTCTTACTATCACAATGGCTTTTCTAGGTCAAAGTTCCAAAGTCCTTCCACAGTCTTCCTCAAAACAGTCAGGTTGTCCCAGCGATACCCAACTATGCTGGTACCAATTTGTCTTAATCAGGGTTTCTATTCCTGCACAAAACATCAAGAACAAGAAGCAAGTTGGGGAGGAAAGGGTTTATTCAGCTTACATTTCCACATTGCTGTTCATCACCAAAGAAAGTCATGACTGGAACTCAAGCAGGTCAGGAAGCAGGAGCTGCTGCAGAGGCCATGGAGGGATGTTACTTAACTGGCTTGCTTCCTCTGCCTTGCTCAGCTTGCTTTCTTATAGAACTCAAGACTACCAGCCCAGGGATGACACTACCCACAATGGGCCCTTCCCACTTGATCACTAAGTAAATGCCTTACATCTGGTTTTCATGGAGGCATTTCCTCAGCTGAAGCACCTTTCTGTTATAACAACTCCAACCTGTGTCAAATTGACACACAAAACCAGCCTGTACACTGAGACTAGACAAATCGTGATCCTAGGAGAAAATCTACTATTATGCTAAACAAACAGAGCATTAAATAACTCCCAATGACACATTGCTGTGCTCATATAGTGCCTTGCTCATCCTTCATCAGAGAGGTTTCTTCTTGCAGAAGGTGGGAGCTAAACAGAGACCCACAACTGGAAATGTGGGGAGAGTGATACACTTTGAAAATTCCATCCTAAGTAAGATGATTTCATGAAAGCCTTTCCTTCAAGGCTCAGGGATCTATGTAGAAGAGGAGGCATAAAGACCATAAATGCTAGGGCTGATGACTGACTAAGCAGTGTCTTCCAGACACAACAGAACTGATGCATCTATAAGTCCACGGAGACTATAGAAGCACACATAGGGCCTGCAGAGATTCAAGCCAGATGGGGCTCCCAGCACTGAGAGAAGAGAGTAGACAAGACTCTCACACCTAGCCAAGAAGCTATTTGCAATTGATACAGGCTGACAACAGAAAAAAAAATCAGATTTCTTCAATGGAGTCTTAGCAGGGACATTAATCTCATTTTAGGGTCAGTTCCATGCCCAAGAGCAGTTGGTCAACACAGAACAAACCCAATGGTAGTTTTGTAGTCTTACACCTCCACTTTGTTAGGGATTTTTTTTGTTTCTTTTATTAATCCCTTGTTTATTTATTTTGATTTCTTCTCTCTCTCTCTCTCTCTCTCTCTCTCTCTCTCTCTCTCTCTCTCTCTCTGTGTGTGTGTATTGTTTCCTGGGTTTGTTTCCTTGTTTGTTTTTTAAGGAAGAGAGAAAAGGGGACAGAAAGTTGGTTTATTAAGGAGATGAGGAAGATCTGTGAGGAACCGGGGAAACAGAAAAACACAATCAAAATAGATTGTATAAACTCCTTTTCATTCAAAAATATAAGCCATTGAGTTAAAGTAAGTTAATAGGATGAGCCCTAATCCAATGTTAATAGTGTCATATAGCAAGGGAAAATTTGGTGATAGACATTCGTATAGAGAAAACACTATTGTGAACAAGAAGGCAACCATGAGTATACTAAGTAAAAATACCTGGAGCATTTCTGTCCCTTGTAACACCAGAAAAGGGCCAACCTTGCCCATGCCTTCATCTTGGACTTGAAGTCTCTAAAAGTCACAACATTGCTGCCATTTAGGCCACCTAGCCTCTGGCTTGGACAGCTTATGCTATCGTTGTGTGTGCTAAAACAAAGAACAGTTTATTTTAGGTAATTAAGGTCAGTTATCTGCTTAAGAGCCAGGAGAGTAAATTAATCTTGAAACCCAAGGAAACTTATACACACTAAGTCCCCAATAGCTGTAGTCTTCTATTCTTGATAGGATAAAACTTAGTAGGTTATTTCAGTCTGGACCCTATTCCCTTTGTAGTTGATGCTATAACATGATTTCACCACAGTAAAATTCTATTAAAATTTCAAGCAGGGCCATACTAATATGTACAAGAGCCAAAAGCAAATATTTGCCGTAGGAAAGTATGTTAATTCCCCTCTTTGCACAAAGTAGGGTTTTGTTTAAAATTATGTTCTCGTGGCCCCATTCATCAACAACAATGACAAGGGCTCCTTATATTTACACAGTTTCAGCTCCAGCTAATGAGAGATTCATATCCATATGCCTCAAGTTCATCTCAACCTGCTCTCAATTTCTCAATTAAACAAAGCTTGAAAGCTAAGCCCAGCTTCCTCCTGGGCTTGTGAAGTGGCAAGCACGCCACTTTTCCCTCTTCAGCGGGGAGAGTGGAAGAAGAGGAAGAAAATCCCAAGGGCTGCTGGGAGCATATAAAGAAGCACGGTGGCCATGCTGATTTTACCATCCAGACCAGAGTCAAGCTGCAGACATGGCTGCTCAAGGCTGGTCCATGCTCCTGTTGGCTGTCCTTAACCTAGGCCTCTTCGGTAAGCTAATGGGGAATTTTTCTTTTCTCTCTAGGTACTGGGAAAACCCAGAAGGCATTTCAAATATAACGAGGTGGTTTGGGCCATTAATCAAACTATGGGAATGAATAAATTAAAGCCTAGGCAGGAACGCATTTAGACTGTTGAAGTTTATGGGAAGTCTTGGTGAGTTACGTGAAAACTGCCATTTGACTTATTAGGACCAGCTGACTATAAGAATCTATGGTTTTCTTTTTAGATCTGATAGTAAAAATTATTATCAACAGACTTAGAGTATTAAACTGATAGAAATCTTCACTTTTCAACTGATAAAATTTACACATGATCACGAAGGCTTAAGTGTTTTACCATTTGGTTACTGACTGTATCTTACCTTTAAGCAAGGTGCTAGTTGCCTAGTTTATTTGCAGTTTTCTCAAACACAGTAGGAGCTTAAAAAGTGTTTCCTTGCCTTAAGACCATACACTGAGCCCTGTGTGTCGGTCTTGCGTGCTGTAAGATCATACACTCTGTGTCAGTCTTGCATGTCCTGCTGGATTGGCTCCTAAGTCAAAGTAAAGACTTGAGCACTAGGGACTTATTTGTTCTTCCTGAGAAACTCTACTCTTTCCTCTACAGTCCATCCCTGTGACACTCAAGAGCTACGATGTCAGTGTATTCAGAAACACTCTAAATTCGTTCCTCTCGAATTCATTGAAAAGATACTGGTGATATTCAAGAACGCTTACTGCAACAGAGAGGAAGTGATGTAAGTAAAAAAGGCACGGAGGAGGGTGGAGACTCTTGCATGAAAGCTTTCTGGTCGGCATTTCCTTTCAGAATGTGTTTCAGTGACTCTCAACCTGTAGATCGAATAATCCCTTTTACAGAGGTCACCTGAAACTATCAGAAAATATTGATGCTAACATTAGGATTCATAATGGTAGCAACATTACAGTTGTAAAGTAGCACCAAAAATAATAATTTAATGGTTGGGGTGAGCACAACATGAGGAATTGCAGCATTAAGAAGGTTGAGTAAGAAGCATTGTGCTATGTAAAAAGACAGAAGGCTGTGGCTCTGGACAACATAGAATGGGAAAACTATTACCTAATACTTGTGCTCTCATTTCTAAAAGGGCATGCAGTCTTTCCAGAAAAATAAATAAATAAATAAAACCAATCCAAACCACTAACCAAAAAAAGCTCCTTCGAGGAGAAGACAGTTGATTTCATAAACTCTGCTGAGAAAAGTTAACTTTGAAGTCAATGATTACTCAAAAAGCAAAGATACACAGCTATGAGCAAGAATATAAGAAAAGGGGACCATCAATGTATGTATGTATACATGTATGTACATGTATGTGTATGTATGTGTGTATGTATGTGTGCACTTACATCAATGAGTGATACACACACACACACACACACACACGCACACACACATTCATGAAAGGTTATATTATACCTTGATAGATTCTGGTATAGTTTTTAAAATTTTGATAGGTTTGATTAATACATTCCTATGTACACTGTTGCTGTAATGTTAGATGCATTAAATTTAGATCTTACAAAAACAATATTACTAATTATAATTTCAATATTATTTTAACTTTTGAGTCAGTTTATTCCCAAAATAAATGTCATTGCACATTTATCAGTGACTTTCCATGCCCCAGAATTTATAGACAATGGGATAATCCCTTCCTCAAAGGGCCTGCAAGTGAAAATTTGTTTCCTTGTATATATTAGCTATGTTGAATGTTACAATGAAGCTGTTGCAGTAAAAGTTGCTTTTATTTTATGAAAAAAAAGGAATTTCTGCAATATACACTTGGGCGTACCAACACATACAATACAGCCTTAATGACTCTAGGGAGTTTTCAGGGGCATCAACCTGCAATTACAGACTTTGCAGACTGTACAAAATCCCTTCACTCTTTAGCTATAACTCTTGTTCTATGCATGCATGTATGTATGTATGTATGTATGTATTCATCCATGTATATATGTACATATGTGTATGTATATATATACATATATATATGTATTCATCCATGTATGTATGTATATATGTGTGTGTGTATGTACGTACGTATGTATGTATGTATGTATCTATCTATCTATCTACCTACCTACCTACCTACCTACCTACCTATATGTCTATTTAAATGTGTGTGACTCAGTTTTTCATTGCTAGGAAACAAATTACCATAATAGACTATAAAATAAATGTGGTTATTGCTCTACCTTCTGTAGTTCAGCCTGCTGAGTGACTGGAGTAACTTCTTTGCTGTTTGGGAAGAGAAAGTGGAAGAAGAGAGGAGGAGAGCCCCAGGGCTGCAGGGAGCACATAACTAGGCACTGTGGCTGTTCTGAGTTTATCATCCAGACCAGAGTTAAGCCACAGGTAGACATGCCAGCTCATTGTTTTATGAAAGATGCCAACTAGGCTGAAAGCTTACCCAGAGGTTCTCAGAATGGCTCTGCTTTCAACTCAGGCTGCTGGTAGAATTCACCTCCTTGCTAAAGCCCCCCACATCTTTCTAGGTCAGTGGTTCTCAACCTCCCTAATGCTGTGACCCTTTAAAATAGTTCACATTGCGGTGAACCCCAACCATGAAATTATTTTTGTCTCTACTTCATAACTGTAATTTACTCCTAAATCATAATGTAAATATCTGTGTTTCCCAATGGTCATAAGTGACCATCATGAAAGAGTCATTTGACCTCCTTTGACAAACCTTCCAAGGGTTTGTGACTCACAGGATGAGAACTGCTGTTCTAAGATGTTAGTCTGTTTTGTCATTGTTGTTATTGTTATTGTATTTTTAAACTACAGGAGTTTAATATTATGTTGTTCCACTCTGGATATAATTGATGGAAAATGAGCTTCACACTGCACTGGTCTTCCTTCCCAATCAGACTTACTTTTCTGATATCAACCATAGAAGATTGCTCTGGCTACTACAGGAGACAAATTTGAAAATAGACCTTTTGTTTATTTTGTTGTTTAGTAATGTTAGTTGTATCTTCAAAATCCCTTTTGTAGCTCAATATAGCATATAACACTATGCCTCTTTGTGAAATGTTGAGAACCTGGGTAGACTTCTGCCTGCCACAACTATAAACATGTCTGAGTACAAGTAAGCCCAGCTATGGGGTATTGGTAAGTGCCCATGTGTTAGCTACTCAGGGCAAAACTTAAGTTAGAAAGGAACTATAACAACAGAAGCCTCCTGATTTTTGTCAGCTAAATTGTGTCCCATACCTACCCTCCTACCCACTGTGTTTGTCTGTATGAATGTCTGTGCACATGTGTGAATTTCTATAGAGGCGAGATTTAAACATTGGGTGTCTTGGAATTGAAGTGACAGACAACTGTGAGCTGCCACGTGGATGCTGGGAATCAAATCCTGGTCCTCTGGAAGAGCATCCAGTGCTCTTGACTACTGAGCCATCTCCAGCCCCTGATGTAGGACAGTGTTAGCACTTGGACCATGGGGAAGAAGTTGGTCATGTGTAAGCCAAAAAAGAGACATGGGGAAAAGATAAGCTTGCCAATCCATTCCTTGAAGGTAGTCTTCAGAATTCGAAGAAAGCACATTCCTATTATTTGAGTCACTCTACCTCAGGTATAGTGTGACAGCCACAACAAATTGCATGCTTCCAAAATTATATATCTCTGCAAGAATTGGAGACAGTTTGAATATTGTTGTTTCTTGCTTTTTTTGTCCTTTTCTTTGCCATCCAGATAAATTACCAAAAACAATTCCTGTTTATTTTGTCTGCTTTTAAACTTCAAGTTAGTAAAATTGTGTTGGGATACATGTATCTTCTTGTAACACACTTCTGTTACTTAACATCATATTTTGCAATCCATCTAGTTTGCTGTGTTTAGCTCATTGATTAAGTTGAAACAATAGCATTTCATCATCATCATCATAAACAAGAATAGAACTCATTTATTCAATAGCATATTGAATAAACACAATTTGGATTGTATCTAGGTTTTTGTTATGACACACATTCTATATACATCTTTCTTCACACAAGAATTTCTTGAGTTTACTATTTGTACATCTTCAATTTTACTTCTCTACAGACTTGATTATCAACAGGATAATTCCTGTTGCCTTATAGACCTGGAATGAGCACCTTCTCGATTTTCTTCTTCAGATATGACTTGGTTCTCCTACAATTTCTGGTCTTTCACGTAAATCTTAGAAGCGATTTTCAATTTTGCCATATAATAAATATACTTACAAGTATAATTCTTTGAAATTATATCATGGAAGTTGACAGCTTTATAATAACGATTTTTTAATTTCAAGAATATGTATTTGCTTTTAATTTACTGAGAACATTTACAGTCTCTTATTGTGTACTTTGAGACAGGGGCTCTCTCTGTGTCTTTGTGCTCTCATTTTAAGTGACCATGAGAGAAATAATGGCCTTGAATTCACCATTCTGACTGCTGCAATTACAGGTGTGCGCTACCACACTTGATAAGAACTTGTCTAATGTCCTTCAATATTTCTCAATTACTTCATACTTTCTTTAAATCACAGAAACACTATCCCTAGACACTTTACATAATTGGATGCTATTATAAAAATATGTTAGTAAATTTCACACCCCGGGTATCAGTGCTTAGACTCAGCATCCATCTGCTTTGCCTTTGTTGGCATCAGAGCCTCACAAGGATGCTGTTGGGGACTAAAGGCAGTCTCATTTCCTCCCTTGGGAACTCTATGACTTAGTTGTCTTTCTAGCTTTGTTGAGATGGCTGTCGTGAGAGCAGTCTCCCTTGCCTTGTTTCTGTGTTTAAAGGGAAAAATTTCAAATTTGTACCATTATATATAATACTCTGTGGCTGACTTTTCTTACATTAGTTAATTGATAAGAGTTTGATTATATTATTTTTCATGATTGGAAAGATTTAGGTTATGTTATTTTTTTAAGCCTCTGCAATATACAATTTGGCTCAGAGTATGGTAAGACGATCTAGCCTTATATAAGAAACTACAGGGCTGGAGAGATGGCTCAGCAGTTAAGAGCACTGACTGCTTTTCCGAAGGTCCTGAGTTCAAATCCCAGCAACCACATGATGGCTCACAGCCATCCGTAATGAAAACTGATGTCCTCTTCTGGGGTGTCTGAAGACAGTTACAGTGTACTTACATATAATTAATAAAGATTTCAAAAAAAAAAAGAAACTACAAAACGATCCTGATCTATTACTAGAATTTTTCAGTTCTGTGAATTAGAGCCTGCCAGTTTGAGTTTGAGTTCAGCAACCCACACTCTGATACACACATGAACAAATGCATAACCAAAGTGCATCTCTGAAGAAATGGTATAGTTAGAGTTTTCCACAGTGAAGCCACATCATTTCAATAAATCATGACTAGAGTTTTAGATTTAAAAAAAAAAAAACCAAACTGCAATTTTAAATTAGCTAGGCATCCTGATATATGTTAAAAGTTCTACTCTACCAATGTGATTAATATAGTTTGAAAAATCTGTGTGTTCCTTTGAAATATATACATCCATGTTGCAGATATTATAGTGAGTACACTTGACCTGTTATTAAATAAGTGCAGTTGCTAGTTTACCAAAACACTTTATTTTTACAGAGCACTCCTGAAAAGTGGGGATTTGATTTGTTTGGATCCTGATGCTTCATGGGTGAAGGCTATTATTGACAGAATTACTAACAGGTAAAATGAAGACCAAGAATCTTCATATTCTTATTTCTGCCTGTTCATTTTAAAGGCATATGTATTTAAAAATATACACAGATATGTCATAGATGACAAGAAATCCACAATGAGATTAGAATTGTGTGATCTAGAGACCCCAGTAGCATCCCCAAATGTCTTAGTCAGGGTTTGTATTCCTAAACAAAAATCATGACCAAGAAGCAGACTGGGGAGGAAAGGGTTTATTCAGCTTACACTTCCACACTGCTGTTCAGCACCCAAGTCAAGACTGGAACTCAAGCAGGTCAGAAAGCAGGAGATGATGCAGAGGCCATGGAGGGATGTTTCTTATTGGCTTGCCTCCCCTGGTTTGCTTAGCTTGCTCTCTTATAGAACCCAGGATTACCAGCCCAGAGATGGCTCCACCCACAATGGGCTGGGTCCTCTCCCCTTGATCACTTATTGAGAAAATGCCTTACAGCTGGATTTCATGGAGGCATTTTCTCAACTGAAGCTCCTTTCTCTATGATAACTCCAGCTTGTGTCAAATTAACACACTAAACCAGCCAGTACACCAAACCAGTATCTTTGACCTCCCTTTAGTTCTACTGGTTCAGAAATAATGGGGATAGATCCTACAATGTCTATTACAGCATCTCCAAGTAACCCCATGGCACTCCCGATCTTGAGAGTCACTATTCCTCACCTTTCATTGACAGCAACTTAACCTTAGTTATAAATATTCTGATTGAATGTCAAGGAGATATAAAATTGTTTAGTATGTGTCTCACGCCAACCAAGTAGGTTGGCTATTAGCCCATTCGTTGAGAGAAATTTTAAGGGAAAAAAATGTGGGAGGAAAAAATATAAGGATTCATTTAAATAAAGCTTCAAATACAATTTTCAGAACAGTGACCTGAGAAGGAATAATGAATACAAAGCAGGTATCAGGAAAATATTTGAATTCACTGCTGAGAAATGGAATTTTAGAGCTACAGTGGTGTAAATGAGGAGAGACAGTCACTTGGAAACTGATTCTGCTTTGTTTCCTAATCAAAACATTAGAGCTCATGAATGACCCGAGGGCATCCGTTCTGGTTAGTTTCTGTTGCTGGGATAAAACACTGACCAAATCAACCTGGGGGAAGAAAGGAGGTTTGGGCTTACAGTTACAGTTCATCATTAAGGAAGGGCAGGGCAGGAACCCTGAGGCAGGAGGTGAAGTAGAGGCTGTGGAAGAAAGTTGTTACTGGCTTGCTCCACATAGCTTATGCAACCTAGTTTCTTATATAAGTGAGGACCACCTGCTTAGAAGTGGTCCAGCTCTCAGTAAACCAGGTCCTCCCACATCAATTATTAATCAAGAAAACGGCCCTACAAACATGGTCACAGACCAATCTGATGGAGACAGATCCTCAACTGAGATGCTCTCTACCTAGGTGGCTCTGGTTCTAATCAAGTTGACAAAAACTAACCAGTATGATCATCATGCTAACCACATTAGCCTGCTTGGGGGAGACCAGATTCAGTCATGGAGGTGTGGCTTAGTGTCTAGAGTCACCAGCTATCACTTAGGGTGTCATTCTGGAAAACTCACTTAGCATTGATATTTGTATGCTTTCTTTTGTTCTTAATTTGATCTATCAGGGAAACATAGATATACATATGACATGGTTAATTAGGGCTATTGTTAACTTTCAACTCACCAACCAAAAGGAATTGATTGATTGATTGATTGATTTTAGCTTTTTGAAAATGTATGTGTTCTCCTTTTTAATTCACTGTATATCCAGATCTCAACCTCTCTCTCCTCTCTTTCCAGTCCCACCCTTCCCCTTCCCCATTGTTCCCTCCCCTTCTCCTCAGAGAAGGGGATCCCTCCTTCCCTCTTGGGTACCACACCAACCCGGAACATTATAGTCCAGCAGGACTAGGACATCCTCCCCCACTGAGGCCCAGCCAGGAAGTCCAGATAGGGGACAGGGGAACTAGTGGCAGGCAACAGAGTCTGAGACAGCCCCTGTTCCACTTGTTAGGGAATCACTTGATGACCACAAAAGTGTCTAGGTCCAGCTTCTGTAAGGTTGGTGGCACAGGCTCTGTGAGACCCCACCTTTTTCTTTCAGTTTATTTATATTGTGGATTACATTGATGGATTTTCATATATTGAACCAGCCTTGCATCCCTGGGATGAAACCTACTTGGTCATGGTAGATGATGTTTTTGATGTGTTACTGGATTTGGTTTTCGAGTATTTTATTGAGTATTTTTGCATTGATGTTTATAAGAGAAATTGGACTGAAATTCTCTTTCTTTGTTGAGTCTCTGTGCGATTTAGGTATCAGGGTGACTGTGGCCTCATAGCATGAGTATGGCAGGGTTCCTTCTGTTTATATTTTGTGGAATAACTTGAGTAGTATTGGTGTTAGCTCTTCCTTGAAAGTCTGGTGGAATTCTGCACTAAAACCATCTGGCCCTGGGCTTTTTTGGTTGGAAGACTTTTTTTTTTTTTTTTTTTTTAATGTTTTAAAATAGTTTTTTCGCCGGGCGTTGGTGGCGCACGCCTTTAATCCCAGCACTCGGGAGGCAGGGGCAGGCGGATTTCTGAGTTCGAGGCCAGCCTGGTCTACAGAGTGAGTTCCAGGACAGCCAGGGCTACACAGAGGAACCCTGTCTCA
>NC_034602.1:79460552-79463222 GCF_900095145.1 Mus pahari
CTTCTTCTTCTTCTTCTTCTTCTTCTTCTTCTTCTTCTTCTTCTTCTTCTTCTTCTTCTTCTTCTTCTTCTTCTTCTTCTTCTTCTTCTCCTGGATCTTTCATGTGTCCTTGTAAATCATTAGTATGAGAACTCTCCAATTTCTTTATGAAGGCACTTGGTGAGCAGAGAAGTGGCTAGACCATAGAGGTCTTGGGTTGGGGGTGATAGCAGGGCTTTCTGGGTAACCAGGTGTGCCAGAGAGGACCATGTACATGTTAAGCAGAGGTGCATAATGCTATATATGTATGTATATGTATATGTATGTATAATTATATGCGCTCTGTTTGTATTTTAGGTTCCTACCTGAGGACCTCACACAAAAGGAATATCCACAGCCAATGGAGTTTCTGTACAGTGTTAAGCAGAAAAAGCCTGTATATGTTTCTTTTGGGAGAATTGAGGACAAGAATCAACTCCTCTTTCCAAATCGGGAGACCTCTGTCCACTTTTCTTATGACAATAGTGATGGGAATTGAGGCGACAAAACTATTATTATGTAGAAAAATAAGCCCCAAGTCTCATTTAGTAGGTGGGGCATTTATCTGTCGCTCTCACTATCTTTTTAGACTCCACGTCTTCTGCTGTTGGCCACTGTCTTTTTCTTTACTTAACTTCCTGGGAAATGTTCACAGGTGACTGTTCCCTCTTCCCCCATATTTTGACATTACATATAATGGCATCGTATACTCTTTTATTGACTAACAAACTACTCACCGATTGCTTAACATTTTGTGCTTGAAAGCCTTATCCCACTCCACTATGGGCTGTTACAGAGTTGCATCTCAGTGTAGAGCAGGGCTCCTTGTCTTCGGTGCTCCAGAGTGAAATCTTTCTTTGAAAACTTTTCATTCATCAGAAAATCTGAAATAAAAATATGTGTTAATTGAGACTCAGTGGGATATGTATGTAATACCAGTGCTTGGGAAGTTAATGAAAGAAGATCATGAATTCAAGGCTAGCCTGGAATACATTGTCACAGACTAACTTGGGCTGTAGGGAGACTGTGCTTTACACACACACACACACACACACACACACACACACACACACACACACCAGTGGTGAATGGGTAGATAAGGTGATATTAATTGTATAGCATAAATATTTTAAAATTTAGCCGGGCAGTGGTGGCGCACGCCTTTAATCCCAGCACTTGGGAGGCAGAGGTAGGCGGATTTCTGAGTTCAAGGCCAGCCTGGTCTACAGAGTGAGTTCCAGGACAGCCAGGGCTATATAGAGGAACCCTGTCTCGAAAAACAAAAAACAAAACAAAACAAAAAAATTAAAATGTACTTTTCAGGTTTTTAGTTTGCGTTTGTGTGTGTGTGTCTGTTTGTGTGTGTGAATATGGGTATGCAAAACTTCAGATGTCAGTCCTCAGTTCCCAACTTGAGGCAAGGTCCTTTTGTTGTTGTTTTTCCCTGGGAATGCCAGGCTAGCTGGCCATGACATCTCAGGGAGCTTCCTGTCACCATAGGAGCACTGGAGCTATAGATATATTTGCTCTGGGCTTTGTGTCGATTCTGGGAACTCAAACATTGGTCTTCCTGCTTGAATGGCAAGCACGAGTCATCTTTGCAAACCAATCACTTTTTATTAATTTTTAAATTGAACAAACCTTCTAGATAACATTGGTCAAGATTATAGGCAAACCAAAATGTGGATGGGAACAATGGTAGGAAATCAAGACTTTCCACACTTAAGGACAATAACCAGAAAACCGCTGCAGACAAGTGAGGTGCAGAGAGACAGAGCTACCGCCACGCTCTGACCACTAAGCTTCTTCCTGACAGAAATTCGGCATATATAACACCAATAAATATTAAAGAACAAAACATCCACTTTCTGCTTGTCATTTCTGATGAAAGAGTGTGTTACAAGATGAATGATATTACCTTGGAGCCAAGGCAGGAACACTGTGTCCAAAGAGGACTGTGTGTAAGCTTTCTCTAGCCAAGTCTTTTGTGTTTGCCTTTTCTGTGAACCAGATGCCTCTCCAGTATTTCTGCTTTGCTGTTCTGCATGGACAGCCATCCACCCAATTTTAGTTTTGAAAGAGGTGTTACTGGTCATATTGCTTTGTTTGTATACATTGGTCCAACTACCTATAGCTCAGAGCCTCCTTCCATATGCTTCAAGTGAGGCCGTTTTGTGGTCTGTCATGGCAGAATAAAGAAATAGATTCTAAAGTTTTAGGTTTTTTTTAAAGATTTATTTATTATTATATCTAAGTACACTATAGCTGTCCCTTTACGGATGGTTGTGAGCCACCATGTGGTTGCTGGTATTTGAACTCAGGACCTTCGGAAGAGCCGTCAGTGCTCTTAACCACTGAGCCATCTCTCCAGCCCCCAAGAAATAGATTCTAGTGATACAGTGGGTAGTTTCACTATTGTCTGCATGAATGTGTGTGTGTGTGGGGGGGGGGAATCAAAGACAGATATTAACAGAAAGAGAAAGCATGCTTTCTCAGACAAAACTATTTTGTATTGTTCTTAATGGGTATATACATATGTGCACCTTCGTGTGTGTGTGTGTGTGTGTGTGTGTGTGTGTGTGTGTGTGTGTGCTTGGGAACAGGTACATATGAAGGCCAGGGTACAATCTCTGTTTTTAGGTGTTGTCTTTT
>NC_034602.1:79464067-79517248 GCF_900095145.1 Mus pahari
TCAGAAATCCGCCTGCCTCTGTCTCCCGAGTGCTGGGATTAAAGGCCTGCGCCACCACGCCCGGCTCCCCCACTCACTCTTGAATAGCAGCCATTTACCTACTGAGCAACCTCTCCAGCTGCTACACCTACACCATGGGACTTATGTACAAAATGACACATTTCATATCACTTCGCTTCTCTCAACCCTTGGACTGTTTTTTTTTTTTTTCAAAATGTAACCTGCTAAACATATTGAAAGAAATCTATCTTTCTTAAAATTTTACCCATCAACTGGTCTGAATGAGTTAATGGAAGAACTGGTAAAAATTCATAGTTAACATGGTTTGAAGCAGACTAGCTCCCGTCCGATTATTTTCAATGTAAGTCATTTCAGACAGGCCACTTCTGACTTCTGTAAAAATGTCAGAATTAAAATCTACCTTATCGAGGTGACTGACAAGATCACAGAAGAAGTGGTCACCGATTTGTTCCCTAGAAGTCATCAATTTTCTTTTCTGTCTAAGAGATCACTCCACATTCCACACTGCAACCTCTCAGAGCAGTTCCCCTTTCCCTGACCTGCGTTCAGTGACTCTGGAGTTTGTGAATCGTCAATACCAGAGTGCTTTCCCATAGCCCCCAAGTCAAAGGTATCTGAACTTCATCTATAAAAACTGTGAATTCCAGTTGTTTCATATTTAACCACATTTTGTAATGAAAGTTTTTATATCAACAATGTCTAAATATCATGCCAAAGATCATAAACCCAGCAGCTAGTAACAGAACCAAGGCAGGAAGCCAGGAATTTTAAATCCTTATCTGCAAGTCCCTCCTTGTTTCCCTTTCAGTGACCACAGTCAGGTAAGCCGGATCCTGGTTACACCCACCCTCTGTGACCCTCAGTGACTGGGTGACATAGGTATATTTCTTCTAGTCATTACTCCTCATGCTGACCGAGACATCCTGACTGTTGTCCCTTGCCAGTCTCCTGCAGAAGGATGTCAAGTGACACAGTTTCAGTCTGCCAGTCTCCTGCAGAAGGATGTCACAAGTGACACAGTTTCAGTCTGCCAGTCTCTTGCAGAAGGATGTCAAGTGACACAGTTTCAGTCTGCCAGTCTCCTGCAGAAGGATGTCAAGTGACACGGTTTCAGTCTGGGCGGTGTCTACTGCCTGTGATTTCCTTCCAGTGCCAATGAAAGAGATATTTTATTACAATGTAGTCAAATCTCTTTTCATGGTAGACCTGGATTTTCATCTTCCCCCTGTAACAATAAGTAATGACAATAATGAAGAACTCATGAATTTGAGATGGTGTTGGGAGTGCACATGGGAGTGGTAGAGAGAGGGGGAGAAAATGATGAAAACTATCAAAAACATTGAAATTAATAAGAACATTTGTTCCACAAACAGGTGATATATATATGTATATATATATATATATATATATATATATATATATATATACATACATACATACAGGGGCTATACGGTCTGTATTAGTTACTTTTGCATTTTTGCCATGGAAATACTTGGAAGAAACAACCCACGTGGGGCAATATATCCTTTATGTCTGTTTGAGATTATTGTGATGCATTCTGCCACGGAAAGCAGGGAAAGAGTGCTTGGCTTGTGGAGACAGGACAGTGTGGCAAAGACATTTGCATTGTGGCAGAGCAGAAGAGATGGACTTGTCAGAACCAGGATTCAAGCCCTAGCCCTCAAAGGCTCACCCCTAGTGACCCTACTACCCCAGCAAGTCCCCATTACTGAAGGCCTCACATCTCCCCTAATCGCTCCACCAGCCAGGTGACAACCACTCAAAACACACGTGTGTAGGGAGGCGTTTTAGATTAGAACTGTAAATATTGTTTAAAAAGATGAAACTAAAGATAAAATCAAATTTCTTCTACCCATGATCCTTCAGTTACTTGATTTCTTTGCCTAGAAATGGCTTTAGTCAATTTTATTGAATATATATCTCACCAGAATGGTCTTTGCGTGCGCAAGTAAACTCTAGAACACAGTAAGCTCTTTTCAGATAGATTTATTTATGTATTTATTTATTTACACACTTATTTCCTTACTCATTCATTTTCTCAGCACAGGACACAGTGACATAGCATTGTACCTCAGGTATTCTGTGCCCTAGCTAGCCCATTGTCAGACACATGGGTCGTTCCAGACTTTGGTGAATGTTCATATATTAATTTACTTGTACACAATTGTATCTGTAAGCTACCTTCACAAGCAGGAGTGTCCAGTCTGAGAATCCATGGAGAGTTTAGATTTCCCAACCTTTTCCAGAGTCTCTCTTAGCTCAACATCCCTCTCCTGGCCCATGGAAATGCATTTCCCAGCATCCCTGTCATGGGGCTGTGCATTTAACTTGCAGCCCTGCCAGGCTGCTGATTGACATCTGTCTTAGTCAGGGTTTCTATTTCTGCACAAACATCATGACCAAGAAGCAGTTTGGGAGGAAAGGGTTTATTCAGCTTACACTTCCACACTGCTGTTCATCACCAAGGAAGTCAGGACTGGAACTCAAGCAGGTCAGAAAGCAGGTGCTGATGCAGAGGCCATGGAGGGATATTCTTTACTGGCTTGCTTCACCTGGCTTGCTCAGCCTGCTTTCTTATAGAACCAAGACTACCAGCCCAGAGATGGGACCACCTACAAGGGGCACTCCCCCTTGATCACAAATTGAGAAAATGCCTTACAGCTGGATCTCATGGAGGCATTTCCTCAACTGAAGCTCCTTTCTCTGTGATAACTCCAGCCTGTGTCAAGTTGACACAAAACTAGCCAATACAACATCTATGAACTCATTGAGTCTATATTCTTAATGAGTTATGTTGGGCGTCTTCCCATGTATCTGGGTCACTGTTTCCTTGGAAATTTTCCTATTGATTATTGACTCATGTCTCTGGAATGGGTATGTATATTGATGAGAATAAACACATTCCTGTGTAATAGACTTATTCACCATGCGCTTGCCAGATTTAATTAATTTTACTTCTAACAAAGAGAGCCATGCATTTAGTATAGTTAAATCATTGGATTTTAATCCCAATCTTATTCACATAGCACTTTCTGATTTCAAGACTCATTTTCCAAGTTCCAGTGTCTGACCCGGTTGTGGTGTCCTTTGCTACAAGGAAGCAGAAGATGTTTGACTTCATCTTTGCTAGAGATTTTTTACCATTTCCTCCCAATTTCCTTCATATCTTCCTTTCCCTAATATTGGCTCTCCATACTCCCCTCAGCATCTACTCACTTTCTGTGAGAGTTTAATCCCAGCTGTGTTTCTCACAGATGGTGTCTGACTCCTCAAGAGCCTCCACCAGGATTTAAGAATCTCAGGTCTGTACAGGCTTTGGTACCTGGAAGTGATGATGCTCCTCTTGAAACTTCATTTTAAATTTTTTTATGGCACCTCTCTAGTGTTCATATTGCCAAGTGAACTTTAGAACCAACTTGTCCACATCTAAGAAAAACACACTCATACATATCTTATTGGCACTTGATATTTATGGATTAATATAGGCAAAGCTGATATCTGCAATATTAAACCTAAGGATCAGATATAGCTTTCCCTTAGTTTGTGTGTGTGTGTGTGTGTGTTTGCACACACACACACACACACACACACACACACACACACACACTTCTTCATACATGTGTGATCAAATATGTGCTTCAATAGGATTTTACAGGTTTCTCACTCTGTTTTCCAATTTTTTTGTGTAGGTTCCTCTTAGCTTTTCCTGAGGGATTATGGCTCTGAGGTAAAGAATCTGCTTTTTCTCTATTCTATTCTCAGTCTGCACTTGGCCTCCTACAGGAATGGTCTTGGTCTTGGCATGTGCATATTAATTCCAAAGCCACTGACTGAACCTTTACATTGTGTCAGATTGAAATGAAGTTGGCTGCTTTGTTCTGTCCTCTTATATAACAGTGACATCTGTAAGTCATCAACACTCTTCGGTCTTCCTTGCGTTGTCATAGTCTGTTTGCCTCTTTCCCCCCAAGATTAAATTGGTGGTTCTCCAGAGCACTGCCATTTGATACTGCTGATTGTAAGCACACTTAATCTTCACTCCTTTAATAGGCCTCTGTGTTTTTTTGGTTGTTTTTTTTCCCCCCTTAGGCATGATTCTGACTTTGGCTGAAGTTAACTTTTCAAAACAAGAGTACAATTTAAGACTAGTAGAAAAACATCCCAATCTACACGTGACCAGTCTTTCAACCTTGCCATCCACAAAGTTTATGTTCAAGAACCCATGATGAATCTGCATTTAAAGAATAAACCACAAAAACCCTTATAGTTTTAAGTATGCTTTTGTGTTGAGTTGTATACATAGCTGTCCCGGGTTCATACAGGCCTGGGATTAGACATGTCTAAAAGAAGTAAATACTGGCCAGTATTCTGCCTAGAAGGCTTATTTCATGACACGAAATCATGATCTAACCTATTTGTTTCTCCTTGGGAGCCAGCTGATGACAAGAAGGAGCTCCCTCTGATACCCAAACTCCTATTCATGCATCCGTCTTAGCGCAAACAGACCACACCTACCAACATGGCTGGAGGCTTTTAGGTCTGTTTATCTAGCTGTGACTTTTGACTCACAGACTCATTTGTCTTTCCAAGTCTTATCTTCCTTAGAAATAATAAATATGTATTTCCCATATTTCCTTTCTTTGCATTCTTTTTTTATTTTTTTTTACATTTCAGGATCATGTATGCATGTCTAAGAGAATAATATCCTAGAATTGTAACTACCAGGTTGTCCCTTCTCTCATCGCACACCACCACACTGAAAATCTGCGTATATCCGAGCCAGGCATTTAAAAGTGTTCCTTGGGAAACTGCTCTGGCCATTTTACTAATGATTGCCGCATTGTTTCTTTGCATCTCTTGTTATTTTGGATATAAACTGCTTACAAGACACAGGTTTGCACATATTTCCTCTCGCTCTGAGCTTGCCCTTTCCTTCTGCTGACCATCAGTTCACTACACAGAGCCTTTTTAGTTCGATGCACAAGAGCTTACATAATTGGCTTCTGTTGGTTTTGACGCCATATTCAAAAGACCATCATTGCTCCGACTCGTGTCTGCCATCTTCCCCTAAGCTTTCTTCTGCAAGTTTTAGTTCATGTTTTTCATTTGATTCCTTCGTTTTGTATATGGCATAAGATTTGTATATGATCAGGTGGCAGTCATGACACGGGAATATTCGGTTCTTCACAACAGAACAATGGACTGAATAAGCCGCTAGCCTTTCTTCATTAGTTGTCATTACCTGTCTGCTTTGGTCTCCTTACTGTATGACTCCATGGTCTGTCTGTGAGCTCTCTGACTGTTTTCTTCTGCATGATCAGGTATGCTGCTGGTGATCTCTGCTGCATATCTCACTTCTGTCATCTCATGGTCTTCAACTCCAGAGCTTCTTCTTGGCTCTTATTTATGGCTTCTGTTTTACAATGCTCCTGATTCTGTTCACAGGATGTCTGCTCTATCTCACTGAGTTCTCTGCTCTCTTGTATCTACTTGAGTTTCCTGAAGATGGTAATTGTATTTTAAATTATTTATTTTTTCAGGCAACTCAATGATCTCCACCTTTTCGGGTTAGATACTGGAGGGTTATTAAAATCTTGGCATTGTGTATGCTTTGATCTTTTCTATCTCTGTAACTGTTTATTGGTATCTGTACATCTAAGGGATGAATTTTGTGGTCTTTACTGTATGCATTCATCAGATATTAGGTCCCCATGCTAATAGAACTGCCTTCAGATTTACAGCTGAAGGGAGGTTGAGATAGTTCACATGGCTACTACTGGGTCCTGAGTCGCAAACATGAAGAACTTGTCTTGGCCATGTCCCCAGGGAGGGTAGGATTACCTTTGAAACGTAACTAAGGAGGAAATGCAACTGAATTACAAGATGCTAGTTGACAATAGGCCTGCTTCTGAGGGCACAGACTGGCATGGCTCACAGAAAGTTTCTCTGTGGGCATGACTGCTCTCAGACAATAGTTGAGAGACTCTGGAGCTGAGTTTGAGTTTCAGGGTCCACAACCAGCACTAAATGTGATGGGCTTATTAGAAAAGGTACCAACAGATATGACTCTTACTATGCTTCTATGTAGATGCCTCTAGTATCTGATCCTACATCCAATGGAGTGGCATCCAGTTCCATAATGGGACAGAACTATATCTAGCTCTACAGTCTTTATCACAGTGGGTGAGCCTGCTGCCTGGGTGTGGTGGGACCATCCTCTCATAATATCCCTAGTTGGCAGTAGATCCCATCATTTGTACACTCTTACTCATGGCATAAACTTCCACAAGGTAGTGGTACATATGGGCAGCTTGAAAATTCTTGTAACTATGGGAGGGTACATGCAGGGAGCCACTGTCTCTCCCCACCTTGCTAATAGCAGTTGCTAAAAGTAGTTTTATTTTAAAAATCAACTGATATAAAGATGTGTGAGGGTCTTTGCAACCACCAGGAGCCACAGGAGGCAAGAAGGGGTAGTTCTGTTCAACACAACTAAATGGCTGTTGTTGGTTCAAACTCTGAGTAGTTTGTTTTAGGTATATTGAAGCACAGCCCAATTTGGTGAAAACTTCCCTGGTGATAACTAACTCAATCTCATGGACACAATAAAGCTTATGGCATGACTATATGGAAATTCTTTGTAATGTACAAGTGACATCATACGTAAAGGTGAGTTCTATAGACTGACTATGTGTGGTACCTATGAAGATGGGTTCTATAGTTTGCAAGCTCACAATAAGTATCTGGGGGAGGATCTGATGTGATCCTGGCCACACAGGTAGTGTAAAGGTCGCCTGGTTATTGATCATGTCCATTCCTGGCCTTCTGGAGAGATAACAGGTTATGCATCCTGTTATCTTTGGAAGAACAACACTCTGTGTTTAGTATTCCTAGTTCCCCCAACAACCCTGTGTGTTTAGTATTCCTAGTTTCCCCAGTGCTTACATCAGCATGCGGCTCCCTCTGAAAGCGTATCACTTTCACACTATTATAAAGCTGAAAAGCTATGAGTGGAAACTATGTTAAGTCAGAGGCTATAAATACTTTAGTAGTGTCACTTCATGGGAATAATGAAGGTAAATTATCATATAGACTTATGTATAATATGAACACATGCATACATATATATTTGTATCTGCATACTAAAATTCTATGTATATAGTATGTTTGTGTTAAATATAGATGCAATTTTATATTTCATTTAAAATACCATGTCTTACACACTTGTATATAAAAATAAATTACATATATTAGAATACAGAAATACTGTACATGCTTGTTTTTTCATGAAAATAGCTTTAAACAGAGTCCAATATGGCATAATAGGATGTAAAGAACTGATATGTAGAATTAACAAAGTAATACTTATTTAAATTGAGCAAGTTTCCAAGGTTCAAGGAACAAGTTTTAGGGTCAAGCCTAGAGTTTATTTTGCCTCTTTCTAGAAATCACTAAAGTTTTGATCTCACAAAACCTGTAATTGGAAGATATAGTAAGTAAATAAATACACCATGCAACATCAGATTATATTACAATATATGCTGCCATTTGTTTCAGAAAAATGAGGAAAAGGGGGTGAGCGAGTGCTCAACAATACCATCAGAGCTTTGTTTACAAAGAAGGGATGCTTAAGTGGACCTCTCGAGAAAATGAGGGAGTGTGTGTGCACAGGCACGCGCGCGCGCGCACGCGTGCACACACACACACACACACACACACACACACACACACACACACACAGGCACGCACGCACACACACACACACACAAGTAAGAGTAAATATAACACGCATGTGGAGTCTTAGGACCGTTGAGGTGGAAGCGCCCCACCACACAGTGTCCACGTTGCTTTCTGCATTGCATGTTCTCAAAAGGTGCAGCTCTACACGCGGTGTATTTTGAAGGCAACAGTACTTTGGACAAGCTCAGTACTTAGCAGATTAGAATAAATTGTTTTAAAGAAAAAAAAAGCTGAGCATGAAAAATCTTGAGCTGGAAAATTCTTGATTTACATAATCATCCAGTTTCTTAACTTTAGTAAACTACAAGTTCAGGCAGATTTTGTGTGTTTGTGTGTTCTTAAAGTTTTGTTTGTTTGTTTGTTTGTTTTTTAATAAAAGAGGCACGCGTTATGAGTGACTATCAGTTTATACTGCTGCCACAATATACACACGATCCTTAAAAATTCTCAGTTACTACATGGATGTTTTATTCTTTTCCTTGATATGTTTTTAATTAAAATAGAATTACATCACTTCCCTCTCCTTTCTCCCTCTAGTCCCTCATAGCTACCCTCCCTTGAGTCCCTCCCAAGTCTCCCACTCTGAAGTGAATAGATTCTTTTCCATTACACTGTTTTACACACACACACACACACACACACACACACACACACACACACACACGGGTGTATGTACGTACAAATGACCATATATAAATATAACACGCTGAGTCCATTTTTGCTGTTGGTATGTACATAGTTTCTGGGCTGACCCCTCTGCATTGTGCTATAAATGGCTGCATAAATGAGACCAGAGCAATGGAAATCTCAAAGGACATGTTGATATCTAAAAGGGAAAATTTGAGGTGTGGCCCCCAACCCCGGTCAAAGCTACAGGTAAGTAATGACTTCTAGGAAAGGAGAAATAGCCTCTCCAGGCACGAACTCTCTTGTTGGGTGTCTCGTTCTCAGTGTCCACAAGAACAATATTGAACTTGATGAAAACATGCTGTGAGCAGCTCATTGACTTTCTCCAACTTAATTTGTCTTTCAAGTGCTACAGATATGAAGCCAGGATGGATCTCCAAGTCTGTGGCTTAGCCTTAGCTAGGCTAGAAAATAGGGAATGTGCTTGAGAACTGCTTATGCACGACTCTGAGTTACCCGGCGTTTGAAGCTTTCTACCTTTAACAAGTTATGAGCTAACTGAAGGTGGCCTTGTATTTGACTTTCCATTGTATATGGATGATCAAGATTAAAATTAAGCTCCAGGGAATTAGTCCATGCCCTTTTCAGTAGTGCCCTATTCTTTCCTGTACCATATTCTAAATTTTGAGTTTCTGGTTTTCTTAAACACCTTTATTTAATGCTTTTTTTTTTTTTTTTTGGTTCTTTGCTAGGTTTTGACTATTTAACTCTTAAAAGATTCTCACAAACACAACACCTACCTTTTAAAATGGTTTTCTGTGTAAGTGAAACTCAAAATGGCCTAGAAATTTCAATTATAAGGACCCAGAGATTTCAATCCCGTTTTTAACTGAAAGTTTTCCCCCCAGTTTTCAAATCTCTGCTGTGGCATCCATGAAGCCTCAGTGATTGTTGTACCTATATAATTCTACCATCTTCGCAACTCTCTCTGGCTTTCTTTGATTCTCTTGTGCATCCAGTAACTCACCTTTACCATCATGTGGGATACCCAACAGCAGAGAGCACACCTTGTTCTTTAAAGGATATACTTTATACTTGACACAAAATAGGCACTTAAGATTTATTGAGTTTAAAATACTGCCAAAAAGCATTGCTTGACTAAACCAACTATTAAGCAAATATCCCTTCAGTTATTTCCCAAATTTCTCAATTTCAATATCTTGGGTAATAAAAAGTTCCCAAGCCTTCCCCCTTGCAGCCACTTGCAATGTTTACATTAGGAAATATAAGAGGAGGCCCCAGCTTGTTTCTCTCACAAGGTCCAGCTGCTGAAACAGTCACTCAGCACTGGCCCAATTTTCGATAATAAACATATTTCATCAGTCCACTTCACAGAACTCGTTTCAGCGGCCTTAGTTCATGGGAATAGAAAGCATCTGACTCCCAAGGAGGGTAATTCTATTCAGATGTCAAGTGAGACCAGACCCAAACTGCATGCCCATCATGGAATCCTGATGAGGAGTAGAGGAAAGCGATTTCTCTAGAACAGAAAACATGTATTGCCTTAATCTCTTTAATATTGTAGGTAAACATCATTGTTTGTAAAATAATAACCTAGAGGTTGGAATCATGCAACCCAGGTGAAAAATTCTAGACTATTCTGACTTAGCCACTTACTGTGTTGAATATGGCATAGACTAGAAGTAACACCATTACTTTATGCATATTAAAGGAGAGAGAAAAACAGTCAGACCAACATTCCATGTAACGTAACAGGTTACTTATCACAGTTGAGAGGTGTTGGAATGTGATAGAATCTCAGAAATATGACATGTGTCTTGACATAGTTGAACATCATTGAAGCTTTTTCTAAATCCAGTAAAAATGTTAGTTTCTTTGTCACTCTTCATCAATCTCAATATTTATCTGGGTGAGCCTAAAATCTGTTGTAAGAGAATGAGGGGAAGCGAGAAGATCTAGGGCATGACTCCCAAAGTATCCAGTAAGAACATACTGTTTAGGTTGAACTGTAGACTGAATGGCTACAGGAAACATATCTACAATTTGTTTCTATCCTTTCATGACATGTTTGCCCACAGAGAAGAGTGGGTATTGCAAAGTTAATTCACCTATTTTGCTTCTGAAAAGGTTGATATATAAAGATGGATACATTTATCATAACCAACTGGATTTGCATAGTGCAAGATCTGCCTCTTACCTTTCTTATAAAGACCACACCCATTATGCAAATACTCTATTCTGCTCTCTGCCAAGAATGAATGGCACTAAGTTCACATAGGAGAAGTTCTCTTGTCTAACCTACCTTATGACTGCTTAAATCTGAGGTGAATTCTCCTGCTCAGTAGATACAAACGGTCCCTAATATCAGCCTTATTATCATCGGCAATGATGTTTCTATCTCTTATCTAACCCATTTTCTTCTTATCTCAATAAGATCAAAATTCAAGGTGTATTGGCTTCTATTTCTTAGCTACCTCGGGCAATCTCCTATATGAGAGCACACAACAATGACAACAATCTCTTCTAAGAAGCAGTGAGTGTTGAGTTCATCATGTAAACATACCACTCTTAGTGTGTTTGAGACAGCCATAATTACAAACCCAGTCTACTTCTGTATACATTTTCTCTACAAGGGACACCTCCTTTCCTCTCTGTTTTTATACTCATCTGACTCTTTATCGCTTTGTCCACTTAGAAATGCTCTCCAAAGCCTTATCCCCAAGCTAGTATAGACTTAATTCCTTTACTTTCCCTTATCCATCAAGACAAGCAATTCAGGTACTGATCCAAAGCAGGCTGAGATCCCAACTGTGGTATATTATAATGATAGTGGTGTCACCTAAAGATCTAAAGAACCATCAAATTAGAAATAATGAAACCACCATCTACTTTGCTTGGCATCATTGTCAGAGACCAACAAACTCAAACCAGAGCTGGCTGTGTAGAGGTGTCAAGAAGTGCATGGAGGACAGCCATGGAGGGCAGCCATGGAGGACAGCCAGAGGAGACGCTGGATTGGAAGAATTGTTCTGAACTCTACGCTCATCCTTTTTCCATTAGAACAAATTTCCCAGAATGCTCACCTTCAGTTACTTCAACAATTCTCATTTCATTTTCATCCCTAAATGAAAAGTCCACAGACTTGATTTACTTATGATTATTTGCAGCTGTTTGGGTTTTGTGGGTCCTGCCTCTTCTTTTTATCTCATATGAAGCAATGAGAGACAGTTGGCCAACTGAGCAGTAATGTGGATGTTGAGGATAGGAATTTCCAATCCTCCCCCTTCCAATTCTTAAGATGCACACCCATATTGTACATTCTTTGCTTAGACGATGTTAGGAGTTCCACTCAAGTTCCACCAAGGGAGAGAGAGGGAGAGGGAAACTTGGAGCATGAGCTTCCTTAAGAAGGTCAATGTCTAGCAACAGGGGATATAGAGTCTAAAGTGGCCACTTCCTATAGGTAGACAGGACTTCCAGTGGAGGGAGGGAGATACCACAAAACCTTCAACTCAGAACTTGCCCTGCCTACAACATGAGCAGGGATAAAGATGGAGCAGAGATCAAGAGAATGGCCAACCCATGGCTGGCCTAACTTGAGATGTACCCTATGGGAGAGGGCCAAATCCTGACACTATTAATACTCTGCTATGCTTGCAGATAGCAGCCAGAAGAGCTGTCATAGTGGATAAGAGGCTTTATCCAGGAGCTGATTGAAATGGATGCAGAGACCATAGCCAAACATTAGGCAGTACTCAGGGGTCTTGTGGAAGACTCTACAAGGGAAACAAGAAGACCTACAGAGCCAACTAACCTGGGTTTATGGATGCTCAAGGAGACTGGACCACCAACCAAAGAGCATGCATGGACTGGACTTAGGCACCCTATACAGATGTAGCAGATGTGCAGCTTGGAGAGAAGGGATAGTGGCTGTGATGTGATCAGGATGTAAAGTGAACAAATAGATTCATTAATGGATAAAAGAAGGCATAATATTATATATTTCTGACTATTGAAACCTTGAAAGCAGAAAGGAAGTCAAACTTTATGATACAGCTTCTGACATTCCTAGGAGACACAACTACACCATAAACTGATCTTTGGCCCCTAATCTTTCTGCTCCCTCTTCTGAAGTGATACCTAAACCTCAGGTACAGGAGCGTTTTGCAGGTGTATCTACTGGGACAGGGGTGCACAGCTCTAGACTTTTAAAATTGAAGCTAGATTTTATTTTTCCCTGTAGTATTTTCTGATTATGGTTGTCTTTCCCTCAGAGCCTCCTAGATCCTCTCCACCTCCCATCCCACCCAAATCCACGGCCTTTCTTTCTCTCATTAGAAAGCAGGCATTTAGAAAGTAATAGTAAAATAATATAAAAACATACATACAGACAGAAGAAAAAGAGCTAAAGAAAAGGCATTAAAAACACATATAGATGCAGTCACACAAGTTCAGGTACACAGAAACCCCATGAAAACACAAAATTGGGAACAATAATATACATGCCAAGGACCTGTAAGTTATAAAATAATAGCTCATTTTTCCACATTATACATAATTATACAAAACAATATGTTGGGAAAATGTAAGCAAAGTGGGAAGCTTTATTTTATCCAGTGATTGGTTCTTGAAAGAAGAGCATATCAATAGGATTGTCACTCTGAGGACTCAGAATGCAATGTGCGTGACATTGCACAGTCTTCGCATGTTTTCAGGGCCATGCTAAACAAACCTGTGGTGTACATAACCTTAAATCCATCATTGTGGAATAATTCTGACGGAGCTCTGTTAGTCTTGAGACCTGGATAGTTTTTGGTACTCATGATCTATTATGCAGACTGGCCTTTGTGGGTTCCTTTCAAGCACGCTGACTCTGAGGAAATACAGACACTGTTGGCATGGTGCTAAGTGTAAATGTCTGGTCATTGTTCAAGGCTGGCATGTGATTTCCATACACATTAGGAAAGCCCACTAGGGCCAAACAGCACTCATTAAGCTGCATGTAAGCCATAGTAACCCGTTCCTTGGAGCGTATCGGGCCTTATTTCAAGCAGTAGTTGCTAAGATCTTATTTTTTCATTTCCTCTCAGAAGAGCCTGGCTTAGATACATAAGGTGGTTGTTTCATTTTACTTTGACAAACTCTGAAAGTCTGGCAGAACCTTTGAGCAAAAGCAGCACCATATGCATTTAGAGGTAAATGGGAGCCAGGGGTATAGTCTTAGATAAGCGTTCTCAGAGTGAGGTCTGGGATCCCAGGAGATGCCAAGGCACCTTCAGAGCATCTATGAGGTCAAAAGAGTCTCATAACTCTGTGAAGATGTTTTCCTGGCTCACCACAGGAATGCTCCAATGGCATCATGTATGAAGATGCCAGTGTCTTAGAAGCTAGTAGAAAAATTTCCAGTCTTAATTCGTCATTCAGTAAATATAAATGCAGATAGCTTATGTTCTGAAAAGGGGGTCCTAGGGCCCCTTGATTAATTTTAAAAATTCAAAGTCATGTTGAGTTTTGTTTTGTTTTGTTTTGTTTTGTTTTGTTTTAAAGCTTGAGAGTGGCTGTTCAGAGCAAAGTTGTCCAACTAAGTTTATATCAGTGACAGATGGGCGTATCAGACCTTCCCTCTCAGACAGTGGCCATAGAACGCTTAGCTGCTACATCCCAAAAGTGCGAGCAGACCAGTTTAGGATCTGAAGCTTTGTTTTGGTTTGACTTAAATGTAAGTGTAAACAGTCACCGTGGGATGTGTGTGTCATACTGTCCGATGCAGGCTGAGAGTGGGGGTGTCTCACTCCTGACTGCGTACGCCCCCTCTGTTTTACACAAGCTTATTTACTGTTACACAGGGCCTTTTCTTCGAACTGTTAAACTCTTGGCTGATTTTGTGCGGAGTATGAGGCAAATCTTTAACCACAAACATGCAGTGGGAAGATTAGGCATACTTTTGAAACAAGTTTGTGTACCAGATCATATTCTTGGCTCAAGAAAGAAAAAGAAAAGGGGGTTGGGGAAAGGCTTGTGGTTGCTACTTTGGGAACTAAAGAATTCAAAAGGCTTGTTCTCCATGTTTCATAGACACAGACATCTGGAATTGTTTTAAAATGATACGCAATTGTGTATGCTTTATTACTGCCACACTTATTCAGAGGCAAGGACATAGGTGCCACTGTTATTAGAAAGCCAGAGGTCCTTTCCTTCTGTCTGCTGTCCAGCCCTGTCTGCTGCTGGCACCTGGGTTTCAGCAGACACTTGGTGAATCTCAGGTAGTGGTACTGTATGGATATAGTGCATCTGCTTCTCACACTTCTGCCAACCTTGCGTATTGGGTTTGCTTCTCTCCATTGTGTTAAAACAATGACTGGGGTCATCTTGGGTAAGGCAAGGGTATATTTAGCCTATAGTTACACATGGCAGTCAAGGGAAAAGCATGACAGGAACTCGAGGACTTAGACGAGGAACTGAAGCACAATCATAGAGGATGTTCCTCACTGCCTTGTTCCCCGTGGCTTGCTGTCTTATACAACCCCGGCCCACCTGCCCAGAGTGGTGCTGCCACAGTGGGCCGGCCCTCCTAGATCAATGATTCATCAATAAATGAACCCGCTTACAAACTAATTTAATGGAGAAAATTTCCTAAATGAGGTTCTCTCTTCCCAGTTGTCTCTACTTTGTGTCAAGTTGACAAAAAACCTGGCGAGAACACTGTGCATCCAGAAGACATAGTGGATGGAGACTTGACTTAAAAACATAAGCTTTGCATTTTCTAACCCTGGTGAGCTATTGGGCTTCTCTGAATTTTTATCTTGGTAATAAAATTCTGACCATGGTTCTGCTACGTGCTGATGATATGCTATGGGTTCTCTCTTGGACTAGCATATTTATTTCAACCCTGGCATCTCAGTATCCAGGGTCTCCACTGAATATTAGACTCCAAACATTGGCGTCTCAGAGGGTTGTCTCAGGGCATCTGGCCTTCAAGACATTGAATAGCCTCACCAGCTTTTTTTCTTGAACCTTAGAACTTTGATTCAAGTCTCCATTCCTACATGAACAGCACCAGGTTCTGCTGATGTCCCATGAAATGTATCCCGCCCACCTTGGGCCACGGCTGACAGTTGCAGTAGCCTAAGCATATGCTTACAGCTAATCTGAGGTTGACATTTCCCTAGAGGGCTAAATCTATAAACTTGATCTTTTCTGGCAGTCACCCATCAAAACCAAATGTTTATCAAATGTTTTTCAACCTTACACGTGGAAACTTTCTTTAAGTAGGGATAGTAGGTGTTTTTTTTTTTTTTCCTAATATCCTGGTTAAAAATAAAAAGTGAGGGATTCTGTACAATAGTGCTCATCTCTAGCCGTGATCCTCGGCCTGGTTCCAACCTTAACTTCGCTCACGTTTCTTCCCGTACAGAACTGCGTAGTCTTTACATATGCTCTGCTTTTTACCCTCTTTTTCTGAGTTGCTAACTAAAGGCATTGGGCGGTACCCTGTGCCACAGCCCAAGTGCTGTTCTGGCTTGCAATTTCCCCCACAAAATTTGTCCATCAGTGTTAGATTCAACTTTATCGAGATATTCAGGAAATAGGAAGAAAATAGCCAGATAATTTTCTAGAACATAAAACAGTCCATTTCCCAGTTCCAGACAGAGTGCTTGTTCATTGCTGAAACCCCATGAGCCCAACTTTTATTGCTTGCATTTTTATTAGTTTTTTTTTTTTGGTCTTCTGGACTCCTACTACATTCAAGGGCTCCACCTAGCCTTCAGTTCCAAACTTTAACAACTACCCACTGCTAGTATGAATAGGTCATGTTGCTGTTGTTGTTACTGTAGCTAAACGTCTGATGAAGGACAGTTTACTTGGGATCACAGTTTAGAGGGATGGACTCCATCATGGCGGAGAAGCGTGGTAGCCAGGAACAGCTTGGGCCAGGGCAGCAGGAAATGGAAGCTCATAGTACATTTTCAGGGCCAATCTGAAATCCTCAAGACTTACCTTCCACCAGTGCACTTCCTTCATGAGAGATTCACCTCCTAAAGTTTCCATAGACTCTCAAACTGTCACTGTCAGCTGTTCAAACATGAGACTCTGGGAGACATTTTGTGTAAAAATCCTAACAGCTGTTAAAAATCAGAGAAGATTTTTCTGTGAGAAAGGTCATGAAGAGTTGGGCATGATTGGCTCATTTAGGGCTGGCAAGAAATCTGAATGGTGGAGTCAATAGGAAAACGAAAACAGATGTTAAAAGACAGATACTTTGGAAAGAACCAATGGTAGGAGGAACAATTATCTTTGAATTGGCTTCGTGGATATTGGGAAATTATTGAAAGTCCTTGAGAGAGGCAAGTACATAGCTGGCTCTGAATTTTGTGGCAACCTCTGGTATTTGCATAGGTGGCAAGATGTAGATGGATTCAGAGAATGTTCCTGTACAACTTCTTGAGAGATTCCCTCCACTTTGACCAATGTCTGACAAGGAGCAAATGATTTAGCACACTTATTTTCCATAACACAGCAATGATAGTGAAAACTATCTCGGAAGTTTGCCCCGATGGCTAAATGACATGTAATCTAAGAATTTAGAACAGCAGCTTAATGTTTTCAAAGCCAACATAAATGATTACACAAAACCACATGTGTAGAAAAGAAATGTGAGCAGGTACTTATTTTGACCTGGGTATAATGACACATGTCTGGCATACCATCATTCAGGAGTCAGAGGCAGAAAGATTACAAAATTGATACCAGGATGGCTATGCAGTAAGACCCTTCCTTTGTGAAGGAGAGAAAGATCTAGATTTTTGTAAGCTGCAGGTAAAGAGAGTGGTCTAGGAAGGCTTGCTGGTGTCTAGTCCCAGGTCAGCTTCATGTTAATCTCTCTAGGGCTCTTTTTCTTTCTCTGTAAACTAGAAGCAACACCAATACCTGTTTGATGGCGTGTCACATGTGGTGTGTATGGAGTGTTACATAAGATGTGTATGGTGTGTCAATGGGATATATATGAAATGTCACATGAGATGTGTTCATCCAAGAGCCCAGGATTCAATGAGCCCTTACAAAGGGTAGCTTTCATTATTAAAAATGATTCATTTGGCTTTTTTGCTCCGGTGCACTGCTGGGGAGAGGGCGGCCTGCAGAAGTGACACAGCTTCTGGGACAGACTCTGTTTCTGGCTCCAGATATCCAACACCTTTCCCGCCAGAGGAGAGCTGGTAAGAGAGCCATCTTTGCTCCAGTGCATGGCCGGGGAGAGGGCGGCCTGCAGAAGTGACACAGCTTCTGGCTCCAGTCATCCAGCACCTTTCCCGCCTGAGGAGGTGTATCCGCCTGGGAGGAGTCACAAGGCCTGAGCTGGCAGGAGAGCCATCTTTGCTCTGGTTCACCTAGGCTCCAGTCTATGCTGGCGAGAGTGTGGACCTCAGAAGCTACACAGCTTTGGGACAGACAGAGGCAATCTAACTTCTGGGACAGACCCTGTTTCGGGCTCCAGAAATTTGGGCACCTTCCTCACCAGAGGAAAGGTGGCCACCTGTGAGGGCTCAGTCTGCCAGAGCAGNTGAGAGAGTCATATTGTGTCCAGGGTCCCTCGGTGGCTAGTCTGTGCAGGTGAGTAAATAAACTGCATAGGCAACACATCTTCTGGGACAGACCCTGTTTTGGGCCTACATCTTCAGCCAGGAGGCATATCTGAACGCCAGGCCTCTGTGCACCTTCCCTGCTACAGGAGAGCTTCCCTGCAGCTGAGAAACACCTGGAAAAATGTTCAACATACTTGAGGAGCTGAAGGGGGATGCGACCCTGTAGGTGGAACAACAATATGAACTAACTAGTACCTCCTGTGCTCGTGTCTNTAGCTGCATATGTAGCAGAAGATGACCTAATCGGCCATCATTGGGAAGAGAGGCCCCTTGGTCTTGCAAACTTTATATGACCCAGCACAGGGGAAGGTCAGGGCCAAGAAGTGGGAGTGGGTGGGTAGGGGAGCAGGGGTGCAGGGGGGTTATAGGGAACTTTCAGGATAGCATTTGAAATGTAAATAAAGAAAATAATAATTAAAAAATGATTCATTTGGGGAACTTGTAATCTCATGGCTCTTTACCCCTATAATTCCTGGCATTTACCATGTAACTCACAGGATGCAAAAAGCAAAACCTTTGCAATCAAGTAAAGATGAAATGAATCTCTAAGCAAATGTCCATTGTGTGAATTTTCTCCAATTAGCCCTGCCTCATTCTGAGAAAATGCTTTCATTTCAAAAGGTGCGTTGGATGATCCCACACAGTAATTTACATGAAGCAATGCACAGTAAGCTTGTGGAAGCGGGATTCCATAATTCCATAAGTCCTTTTCTTCAATCTTCTCTCACAGGTACACTGATATGTGAGGAAGTCATGCAAATTAGCCTTAGTATGCCTAGCCTAACCAAGATTGATGAGACCCTCATTTCATAGCAAATAGAAAAGGCAGTGCTTTAAATAGCAAGTTGTGAGTTCAGTCCATTAAAAAGAGAGAGAGATGCCTTCAGTTTCTGGACCTCTTGTTATGGAAAGCAAACTGATGGCCACAGACTACTGGGGAGTGTATAAGCCGATATGCAATGTTTTCAACTGGTTAAAACAGGGAAAGGTAAGGGGAGTGGATAGAGCCAAGGACTGGAGCGTGAGAGAGGTTGAAAATGCAAGGGTGGTTTTAATGGAGGATCTGTGCAGAGACCAGTATATGCATCAATTAACTTTTACCTTTACATCAAACACAGAATTAAGTTACCCGTGTGAATAAGCTTTTAATAAAATTTTAGATTATTTATGGTAGGTAGATTGTGGCTAGGGATCTGGTTTAAGCAAGGTGAGCGTTGATTTAAATGGCTCCACTCTTTGGGAGCTCTATAGACTTGGGTAAGTTATTTGAAATGTATGAATCACTATTTCCTCAACAGTTGCTAAGTTATTACATTAATGAAATGATTACGTGCCTTTATAATTCACACAGGGCAAGAGAAATAGATTCCTGACATATAGTAAGCATAAATTTTATTATATATTGTAACTGTGATTTATGCTTTTAGCTGAGTCAACACAGCTCAGACTATGGAAAGCAAGGCCTGTCAAGGAGAGGCAGGTCTTCTTCCTGCCAGCCTGCATGGCTGGCCTCCCTCTGTTCTTCCTTCCTTCCTTCCTTCCTTCCTTCCTTCCTTCCTTCCTTCCTTCCTTCCTTCCTTCCTTCCTTCTTTATGTTGTTTTTGTTTTGTTTTTAGACAGGGTTTCTCTGTGTAGCCCTGGCTGTCCTGGAACTCACTCTGTAGACCAGGCTGGCCTCTGCCTCCCAAGTGCTAGGATTAAAGGCGTCTACCACCACTACCCTGTGGCTTTTCTTGTTTTAAAACATATATTTAAATATTTTCCTGACTGGGTTTGTACCTCAGTGGTAAAGTGTTTGCCTAGCATGTGCAAAGGCCCTGGGTTCTATCAGCTCTGGAGGAAAAAAAAAAATCTAATGTGTGTACATACAATGCATATACATCATAACACAAATACAATGCAAAACATGCATGTATTTTCAAAATATATGCAAGCACAAAATGTAATCTATCAAGTATATGCTATATATTTATATACTTACAGTTGGATGTCTTTCTCCTGTGGGTCTCAAGATAGATAATTTATGGAGGTTGGGAACAATCTTGGGGATCACATCATATATTGAAGTGCATCCATAGAACTCATTCAATAGGTATAGCACTGGCTATGACTGAAGTTGCTTTTAAAAGTTTTTTCCTCTACAATTTTTCAGAAAGCAGTAAAAGCCATACTTAAAATTGTAGTGTTTAACTTTTATTTTGTATTTTATGAGTATGAGTGTTTTTCCTGGATGTCTGTCTGTTTACCATTTATGTGCAGTGCCCACAAAGGCCAGAAGAGGAGTTAAGGTTATACACTGTCCTGTGGGTGCTGGGAACCGAACCCTGGTCCTCTGGAAGAGCAGCCAGCTCTCTTTAACAGCTGAGCCATCTGTCCAGTCCCAGAGCTCTATTTTAGAATTTCAGAAACTGGTCTTACTTCCACGACATTATTTCACAATGTTCCAGTTGGTTTCTCCAGCAAGTGACAAGATCAGACTAGTGTGTGGATGGCACAGAGGCTAGCAGAGGGAGGAGGCTGGGAGAGCCAGTGAGGGGCCAGGAAGTATCAAGTCCAGGCCTGTGGCAGGAAGGGTTGAGCTCTGTAGGATGGATGGCAGATCTGAAAGTCTGGGGATGTGGTAGGTGTAGAAATGTGCTGCATAGACAGCTCTTCCTCAAGAGAGGCCTCCAGCCTGGTGGTGGAGAGTGCAGTGGGCACAGCCGGCCTCCCATCATCAGCCCATTCAGTCTGCCTCTACTACAGAGAGCTCCCTTCACCCAGGACCACACTCCCCCATGACAGCCTGCATCAGGACCAGAGCGAGCCAGGTGACAGAAGACTCAGTTGTGTTGGTCCAGAGGCATCACTAGCCCCACAGCTTTCTGTCTGGTGGGCAGGGCATGCTTCTGAGTTCAGCATCTCACCCCATCTTGTGCACCAAGTTTTAACTTGGCATTGGCTTCTCACTGAGCCTTGCAGGCCTAGGTGTGGGTGGCCAGGGTAGGAGTTTCAGAGGCTCTGAGATGCCTGGGAGAAGAGGCGGGGCAGGTTTGACAGACTGGCTGAGGAGTGGTGGTAGTTTAGCCTGGAGGAGTCTGAGGCTCCAGTAGAAGGCCAGACTCAAAGGCAGGTCTGAAAAAGTATTGTAGGCTTGCAAACAAATCAGTCTGTACTGGCTGGTTTTGTGTGTCAACTTGACACAGGCTGGAATTATCACAGAGAAAGGAGCTTCAGTTGNCTTCCTTCCTTCCTTCCTTCCTTCCTTCCTTCCTTCCTTCCTTCCTTCCTTCCTTCCTTCCTTCTTTCCTTATGTTTACTAGGCTTATAATCATCTGTTGTTAACTCTCCCTAGAGCAACTTTCTGATGAGATACTTTTGGTGGTTTTTATTGTTTCCAAATTTTAAAATTTTAACTTTCTTCAATTCCATCCATCCATCTATCCATCCATCCATTCATCCACCCACCCACCCATCCATCCATCCATCCATCCGTGTACACACACACACACACACACACACACACACACACACACACACACGCTCTTTCACTTAGGAAACTGCCCGTTTCCACTCCCGGAGTCCATTCCCCTCCCTACACTAATGCAGATGATAATGATGACAAGGGCAAACCCATTTTCTTCTTCTAGCTCTGGGTCCCTTTGCTGTCCAGCACTTAGCACTTGCCAAGAGTTCATTTTGTGCCCACCACTGTGCAGGTGCTCTGAGTCTATAGTTACAAAGTATGTAAAATGTCGAAAAACAATCCAGTTTTGAATTTTATTGAAGATAAAACTTTGATTTTACAAATCCTACATTAACAGAAATAATTTTCCTAGCAGATTTTTAATACGGTTCCTGAATCTTTTCCTAAGCCAATCCTTGCATATTTTTTTTGGGGGGGGGAGAATCTAATATTGGCAAAAATTAAAAATAAATAAATAACACCTTATGGAGTCGCCTTGGCAGGATGCTCCCTATCCTGACATCTAATCGGGTTCTTTAGGCTCCTTGGATTTCCGTGTGACCTTTGCTTTTCCTGGCTTTGTGAAGAATCCAGAAAGTCGGCTGGACCAGCAGCGTTCCTCCTGCTCTCAGATGCTTCTGTGGTTTTCCAGCCAGTGAGCATCAGCTGGCTCTCACTTGCACAAGCTGCATTTGGAGCTGAGCCCATCCACTCTCCTTACATGTAAAATCCCATAGTCACAGTCCTTCTCATTAGTATATATATTTTGTCCTTTACGATGTTCACACATGTATACTATATATTTGGTCCATATCCATCCCCTTTGCCCTACTCCCAACTCTTCCAGGACATCCCTGACACCCCCATCCCGACATCATCTCTTCCTCCTTCTGCTGCTGCTCCTCACTTCCTTCTAAGTAGCACCCCAAGTTCAGTGAGTGCTGATGGAGCGGGGCCACCTCTTTAAGTGAGGGTAACACACGCAGGGTCCCAACCTTGAAGAAAATGGCTCTTCTTCCTCAAAAACAATCAACTGCGAGTAGCTCCTGTGATAGGAATGAGGCCTTATGGGCCCCTTCCAGGTCCGTGCTGGAGTGGTGACTGGTTGATCTTGTGCAGGCAGCCACAGGTACGGTGAACTCATGAGGGCAACAGCCCTGTCACATCCTGTTTCCCAGCAATCCCCTCAACCTCTGGCTTTTGCACCCTTCCTATCCTTCTTCTTGCACAATGTCTGAGCATTGAGGGGTACAGTAGCAAATAGTGGTGATCCTGAATATTATTGTCCCCCACGTGTTTGATACAAGTCACTGAATTTTTTTTTCTTTAACAGTATGCATGAAACAAATGGCAAAGATTCCAAGAAATTCTAAAAAGGAAAACATTATGTTAAAATGACTATACAGCTTCTATTAGAGGCATCAGAATAGACATGTCTTGCCTTCTGGGAAACATCTGGGAAGGTGGGGGAGGGAGTTAAGAAATGTTTCTGCTGCCAGATGAGTGGGTTGGCAGCGCTGGGGCTGGGGCATCATCGCTTCTTGGTCTATCGCAATCCTTTCTTGCTGCACAATGTGTTTTTCCTTGGAAAGACAAGATAAATAGTACTTAGTTTATGACAAACATTTGCATAAAGGCTCTGATTAACTGAGTAACTGAAGTCCAGAGTGCTGGAACACAGGAACAACTAACAGTCTCCATCAGGCTTCAGTGTAGACAGGATGCTTGCCTACATTGTCCAGTGCTGACATTCTTTTGTCAGTCAGTTATTATTTCCATTTAAAAATGTATACAGTAAAGTTAGTGGAAATTAAGCAACTTTCCTATGGCAACTAATGTAGCTACTGACTAGAGTAGTTAGTAATTACTACCACGTTTTATTACTTAAGGCAGTGCTGTGTTTCTGTATGTGTGTGAGTGTGTGTATGAGTTGGGTAATTTGAGCGTGTGGATAAGTGTATGTGTGTGAGCATGTGTGTGTATGTGCATAAGTGTATATATGTGTGATTGTGTGAGTGTATGTGAGTGTGTATGTATGAGAGAGAATGCACATGAGTTTCTGTATTGTGAGGGTGTGTGTGAGCATGTGTGTGTGTGTGTGTGTGTGTGTGTGTGTGTGTTAAGACACTGGTTTATCTATGACAGAATTCTACCTTTCCTAATAATAGTTTTAATGGGAGAGAATGTTCTCAACAGTAACGACTAATTGAGAATAAACTTTAGAATGTAGCCCAGTTATAAGTTGAAAGAAGCCAATGCCATAAAATATCAAGCCTGGATCTACAGTCCATTATTTTAGCATCTAGCTTCCATGTCCTGCAGAAAACACAGGTTTCCTATTCAGTCTGTTTTCCATGCCCTGATCTAGCAGAACTTCAAGTTCTGTTAGGCTAGACCGATTTTTCTCTTTCAAAAAGAATCAGAACTGTTATTAGGAGCTAAGAATTGTTTCTGTCAATAATAACATGTGGGTAGCTCCCGAGGTGAAGTCAGGCAGGGGGGAGGACGTGGCATGGAAGCAGCCCCCCAGAGGCTTGCCTTACCTCTTAGCAAAAGCAGGTGAAAATCCATCCCAGCGAGACTGGGGAGCCAAGCTGGGACAGGCTTCTGCTTCAACCAGAAGGAAGCTGGCTTTGAGAGAGACTCTGAGAGAAAGCGACTCTTCTGCGTTACAGTCCAACTGTGAGCAACCACCACCACCACAACAGCAACCACCACCACCACCACAACAACAACAAAGTCCTCTTTGTAAAACAGGAAAAAGTGTTCCCTCTAAGCTATGGATCGAAAAGAATTTCATTGATTAAGTGTGAAGATAGAGGGTGTGTGCTGACTCAGAAATCTCTCAGTGCGTAGGAAAGGAGACTTTGAGGCATGGCTGCCTACTTTGGGGTGAGATCACTGTGAAGGGAACAAAGTGTTGAAAGACTTCTTCACAAAGAGAGCAGATATTTATCTCTCTGGATTTTTATAGGTCTCAATAAAATGCATTGTAATTAAAACCAGTACTAGCATGTTACTTTGTGCAAGCTGTAAAATGCAGTGAATTCTGAAGCACTTTCTATTACAATGGATTCTTATTTTGCTCCATTCCTGCCTTTCTCTCCCCCTTGGGTCTAGACAATAACATTTGTTTCAGACCAAGCTTGCGTGTTCTAAAGTCTTGGCTGTCTGTCCCTTGAATACCCCAGACACTTATCTCTTGCGATTCCTTGCCATCTTCTGTTCTAGCCAGGATTCCTTTGTGCTAATCAATTTCACCAATTAGTAAAGATAAAAACTTAAGAACTATTGTATAAAAGATTATACTCTGTTTCCCATGATTCCAAAAATCTGTCAACATGTGCTTAACAGAGTGAGTTTGTATTTTTCTTTTCATGAGAGACAAAAAACAGAAGAGATAGTGTGTCGTCTGTTGATGTTTTCATAAGTTCTGACCTCAGCTAAAGCCTCCACTGGATAGCCAACATCTGAAAATGATTTTGAATGTTATGTGCTAGTATGTAGCAACTCTTGTTGTGCTTTAAAAAAAAAACTCTTATGAATACTAATATTGAAGCACACATCCGAAAGACAGCATGAGGTGGAAGCTGGTTGGGCTTTCCTTCTGCTTTCCTGACAGAGGGAGAGTGGGACCTAGGTGGGTTCATTTATAACATATACTTTCCTCTTAGCACTTGCTATGGAGAACTAGAAATGAGTGAATAAATATAAATATAAATAAATACATATACACACACATATATATGTGTGTGCATTTATATTATATATGAAATGTATAAGCATTATATATGTGATATATATAGGATAAATATGTGATTCATTTATTTCATATATAATATCTAATATATAAGAACCATATACACATTTATACACACACATACATCACAGTCCACAGCTGGGAGCTCTGTGAACTACAAGATATGATCAGGACAACAGTAGCCTGAGTATTATGGGACTAAATAACTGATTTTTAATTGAACCTAAAGGAACCTAGAAAGAAGCACACACACACACACACACACACACACACACACACACATGTTCTTGTCCACTTATTCTGACCTGATTCTACTGAGTTCTTACTTTCGCTGGAACAATGACTGTGTTCTTCCAGAGAGTAAGCTGTCATGGGCTATGCATTGCCAGACTTCTGAAAACTCCCCTGGATATCTATACATACTCCTGCACTTACCCTGGTCTCTGTTTAAAAGTCCACACTTACTTACCAGGTGATTAACTTTTGTGAATTGATCTTTGCAAAGTGGATGAAGCCCCAGATCTGCAACTGAACAGTGGGTGCTGTTGCTTCATGGTGACCTTAGTGAGCACTGAAATCAGTCAGTGATTAGAGAAAAGAACCCCAATCCCATTTATCTCCAGGATCTTATCTCGAGGAATTCTTCCCAAGCCATGCCTTTTGGACAGTTTTGCTTCTCAGATTTTCCCTATTTCGCCTAGATATGTGTTACATAACAATTCAAAGGAAACGCCTACAGAAAGAGCCAATATCCCCAGGGAAGAAGAGGCCAGGGGAATTTAAAATTACAGGAGAATATAAAACTGAACTCAAATGTAGGAGCTGTTTGGCTCATGAAAGACTGTGTGTGTGCACGTGTGTGTGTGTGTGTGTGTGTGTGTGTGTGTGTGTGTGTGTTTGTCCCAGAACATGAATAAATCAAATCAAACTAATACTGATTGGCAAGTTACTCCCTGCTGGCTTGCTCTCACAATGTTAGAGGGTAGAATGTAAGCTGAGAACAAAAATGTCATCCACATAGTCTTACAGAGCTGGGAACTCTGTGCATTAAAATAATGACCACTGTGGCAAAATCCACTCAGGACACCAGTGGCCTGAGTGTTATGGGGCTAACTGCTTTTTAATTGAACTTAAAGATTGTGTCTTAGGAAGAAACACATGCCTGGAGCTATAAGCTGGCCCAAAACCCATGGTTTGAGAGGTTGTAGGAATAAGCCTAGTATTCACATTTCCCTCTAGTTTCATATTCCTATGCCCTCAAAGAAGTTTCTTTGTGCAGTACATGGTGGTTAATACAAAAACTCACAACTGATCAAAATACAGAGATAAAGTGCCATTGAAGTATCCAGCCCAAAATTGACATTCATATCATACATACTTGAAGATTCGGGGACCACTGTGGAAGAAGAAGGCAGGAAGTGCATAAAAGCCAGAGGTCAGGGGATACTTGTATAAAACCCTTTCTCCTGGACATGACCTCTGCACTCATGAGCATACAGCCACTGTGGTTGCCTGTGCAAGACCTGCACAAGAGCAAGCCAGGCAGCAGGCCCGCAGGAGGGACTGTTGAGTCCCCACTGAGGAGCTATGGATAGCTGATGACCCCTGGGGGAGGGAGAGTCAGTTCTTTAGGGGTGTGGTCCTCTGTAAGTCAACCATCCTCCAGTGAGTGATCCCACATCCATGAGCATGTGGGTAGCACAAATTTGATTCTATGGGTTATTTACTTATTTTTGAATGGCATGAAGGGCAGGATAGAGAGGTGGGGATGGATCTGGACGAAGTTAGATAGAGAAGTGAGTGATGAACATGATCAAAACATGTCATATGAAATTCTCAAAAAACCAATAAAAACGCTCCTTTTAAAAAGAGAAAAAGGAAGCGCATCAACCATTGGAGAAACTGTGTAAAAAAAGGATGTAACATGAACCAGGGGGAAAAAAACTGTATTCTAATGATAGGTCAAAGAGAAAGCAGGAGCCCAGAAGAATGACCAGAAAGGCCGAGGGACAGCACAGGTAAGTGCTGTTCAGACAAAATAACATCAGAGTGTGCTACAGAATGCAGTGCCTGAACTGGAGAGTTAAAGAGTCACCTTGGGGGAGGACATTGCGAAACTTGCAAGTGACACTGAGGCTCACTGAACTAGTGCTGGGGTTGGCCTCTGTCTGGGAAGTTACTTACTGTTTGGGACCTGTGAAGCCTGGAGGCTGCCGGGAAGGCTGTGGATACGGCTCAACACATTTGTTCTTGTGAGCTGGCAGAGCAGTGTCAACACTTGGGCATTTTTATAAACAAACCACAAACAGATTACAAACAAAAATTGCTTGAGAAGAATAGGTAAGATTTTATCAGGCAGAGAAGGTATAAAGTCTCACAGATGTTCTACACACACTTCTACATCATGTGTTGAAATTTGAAAATAAATCTCATCTTTGACTTGGAAATCATGCTTCTAGGAATATATCCTAAAGGGTAAGCTTAAACAACTTCGTGAAGGATTCTTAAACAAACAACACATGGACATCTGCTGTCTTAGTTACCATTTTATTGTTATGAAGAGACACCACGACCAAAGCAGCTCTTAAAAGAAGGCATCCAATTGGAAGCTTGCTATAATTTCAGAGCTTTAGTCCATACTATTGTGTCAGGGATCATAGTGGTATGCAGGTAGGTTCTGGAGAGCTACATCATGATCCATAGATAGAGAGAGAGACAGAGACAGAGACAAACACTGGGCCAGTGTGGGCTTTTGAGACTTTGAAGTCTACCCCTAGTGACACACTTCCTTGAAGGAGAACACTCCTCATGATCCTTTTCAAATAGTTCCACTCCTTGATAACTAAGTATTCAAACATATAAGTCAACTGGGGGTGGGATGGGGCAGGGGGCAGGTATTCTTATTCAAAACACCACATCTGGTATAGTGTTTCTCTCATTAAAACAACAACAAGAAACTTAAAACACCACCACATAATTAAAAAATGACATGCTATAGCAAAGTCATCATTTTATTGTAGTTTAAATTATGTGTGAAATAGCATGTGACAACCACAGACTTTGAGCTGATACAATATCCTTTCTGTAGATGCCACACTACAAGTATACACAACAGGTACCTTTCAGTGATGCGGCTACCAGTGACGTTTACCTTCTCAGTTGGTTTCCAGATTTTCTAGAGGGCACAGAAGCAGCATGGGACAATACTCTAAGAAGTCAAAATTTGTATTTCGTTGCTCTCTTATTTGTACTATGGTATTATGGATTTTTATCTTAAATTACTTGGGCCTCGGTTTTCCTGGTCTGAAACTATGAGATGCTTATGATGCCTCTATTATAGGGCATCTCTAACAACTAGGTGAAATGCTACACAGTGCCTACAAAAGTCCTGGCAATAGATTAACCACTTGATATATTTTAGCATTTTACCACTTTTATTTAAAATGAACACATCACACACATAAATATTTAATTCTAAGATGATGAAAATAAATACAACTTTTGACTGAATAAAACAGTTGAGTATTGTTTACAACGTAAATTAATCAAATGGAATTTACTTTGAGAAGGATATGACTAAAAGCTGAGAAAGTCACATTAATCAAAGAGGCAGGAGCGGGTCTGCTCAGACAAAGTCTGCCTCTTCAGCATCTCATTCATCTCCTTTGCCTACTGTTGGTTTCATGCTTGTCTGATTTGCTCCTGGTTGCTTGTCCCTCTGGCATGAATTAATGTGACATGATGCATCTAGAAACACAGATTCTTCTGACAATCATTGAATTTGGGAAATATAATGCACAAGTAGTGTTTTTTTCCCTTTTTACTGAGGGATACCAATTTGGTTTGGGGTTGCAGATCTGGATGAAAAAGGAAACAAGACGTAACACACACTGAACTGACCATATGCTTTCAGTTCCTGCTAGTTACACAAGATTTCTATTTTGATGTCTTTCTTTACTTTATTTATCTTCAGGAGAGAATGCTGCATTCAAACAGCTGTCCTTCAGAGAAGGAAAAACAAGCAGGTTAATCCCAGTTTTCCACAGCAGTCTCTATCCTTGCAACTATATGGCTTAAGAGAAAAGGATAGTTTAAATTTATAGAGTTAAAATTGAGCACATAATTGCATTTCTGAGAGTTGTTTTCGGTCTATAAATCAGGGTGAGTTGTAATTTGCTTTAAGAAAATAGTTGATGGGGTAAATGAAACATCCTTTGGGGTAAGTATGTAACTTCAGTAACAGAAATTGGGTTTCTACTAAGCGGTAGCTGCTGGAGTATGGGAGCGAGGAAACAAAGGTAAGAATGAGGGTTCCATACGGACACTAAGAACTAATAAACGCCAGCAGATGAGACATGCCCCTTACTTTGCCTATTGTCATCCTCTCAGCTGCTTTAAGACAGATGACCCCTTCAGCATCCTCCTACCTGTAACTCACCAAAACGACCAACACAAAGAGAAGAGGAGGGCCACTCGCTTTACGTTCTCTGTGCTGTCTAGGAAACATGGAGTTGTTCCTTGGCCACATACAAGTGAATATAAAAGGATGACATTGTACACATCAAGGGAGTGGACACTGCTCAAAAAGGAACGCCTCCCGGAAGTGTGCTAGCAAGGCTAAACCCAGACGGTCTACAGTATCACCCAGCATGCTATGGGCATCATTGTAAACAAGCAAGTTAAGGGCAAGATTCTCTCAGAGAGAATTAATGTATAGACTGAGCACATCAAACACTCAGAGTTTCAACAGCTTCCTGAAGTGGGTGAAGGAAGAGAATGAGAGCAAAGAGGAAGCCAAAGAGGAGGACACCCGGGTTCACCTGAACCACCAGCGTGTAAGCCACCTAGAGAAGCCCACTTTGTGAGGACTAACAGGCAAGAGCCTGAGCTGCTGGTGCCCATTCCATACGAATCCATGGCCTGCTGTACAAAAAGAAGTAAAGAACCTGGGCTGCAAAAGACAAAACAAAACAACAAGACACAAAAACAACCACAACAAAAAAAGGCCTGAGTGGTCCTTTTACTCTGTTTAAAGGGAGACCACATAAGCTCCATAGGTCCTACTAAGGTCTGCAGTATCAAGTATCTCCTAATCACGGACTCATGAATGACAAAACCTTATCTCTGGACTCCAATTGACCTGCTTTACATTGCTGCCCACATAAATGTGCAACAAAGGCATTTGAAAGAGAAACTATCTACCCAAGCAGAGGTGGAAATCAATACCGCACTAAATGTAGAATTCATCTCACGTAAGCTGCTCTTGGCCACAAGGGGCTGATTGGACTTCACACCTGCAAAATGTCTTCCACAGTTAAAGGTTAGACTTGAAGAGCGGGTATCAAAGTCCTCTCCGTCAGCTCCTGAGTTAGGGGTACAGACCACCCACTGGTGGATACGGAACTGTCTTGTCACTTTGGGGTCTCTGCTCATGTCGAGTATTTTCATTTTCTACCACCACATCCCTGAGTCTACGTTAACAAACCCACCACGGTACATTAATTTCATCAGTTCCCCCCACCCCAAGGACCACATCCACATAATAAATCAAGTCAAATTCCTATAACTTTTAACCAGGTATCACACAATGGAAACCATCAGAAAACAGCCAACATCCGAGGAGTGAGCAAGAGGTTAAACACACAGCCAGAGCCAGATGTGGTGGGACTTAGAGCCAGTGACCTGTAAATGATAAAATACCATGCGTCCTAGTAAAAGTCCTCAGATTACACTTTTGTTTTATTGTTAAGAAATAAGAGAGACCAAATGCCAAAAAATAATTTAAAAGTCATTGTGGTAAATCTGCTTGAACCACTGTAAAATAGTCTTTAAAGTGGCATTTCTTAATTCGGTCAGGGGTTATGTGAATTTTGCAATGATATTTATTTTCCAATATGAAGATTAGAAGAAATGCTGCTTTGGGACTGGAGAGTTGGCCCAGTTGTTAAGAGCACTGGCTGGTCTTCCAGAAGCCCTGGGTTTGATTGTTTGCACCCCAAATGGCCATTGATACCTGTAACTCCAGTTCCAAGAAATATAATGTCCTCCCTTGGCCAGTGCAGCATCAGGCATGTACCTAGTAAACAGACACACATGCAGGCAAAACACCCATACACATGAAATACAAATATAAGATAATTTTATGAATTATTGACAATGTTGACAGAAAGCATCATACACTATTGGTCTGGGCTCTGCATATTTACCCAATAGTCCTCATTTTATTGGCTTCTGTAATTTCTGTGTTGTTCAGGAATGTTTTCATATTGCAACAGAAACATGAAGTACAGAGCAAAGTGCTTCATTTTCTTAAGGCCCTTAACCCTTTAGTGATACAAGATCATTTTATTAAAAGGTACTGTGCTAATAGTTCATAGCTCACTTGGCATAAGTAAGCAACTTTTCAAGGGAACAATTGTGATCACTATTGGCAAGAACTGTCGGTGTTTACATCTTCCTCTTTTGTAGGATCATTTTAGCACAACCTTCAGATAAATGCTGATCAAATGCTACAGTGGAAGAGCTGAGGTCAGGAAGACCATGAGACGCTTCACCTTAGAATGTTCCACTATTAAGATATCACCCCACCTGGGTAAAGCATCATTTCCACATGGTTGAAACACTCCTCTGTAAATCAGACAGTAATAGAACATGTCAAGGTGAAAGAAACAGCAACACTCTCCATACTGTGGTCCTGTGTGCATTCATTTACTGATTGTGCCTTATAAAAAGTGGGTGAGAGGATTCAAGTTGACCAGCCAGGACAGAAGCACAAAAATAAAAACAGTATCATCTAGATTCTAGAGTGTAGAATACTCCAGAGTATAGAATATGAATGCATTTCCATACAGTGTAGATATAAATTTCCAGCTACTAGTAAGTATAAAGATAAGAATGTAAGGTCACCATGTAACTGGAGTTAGACACTGTCATTTATTTTGGAAGAGAGCAGTCTACAGGTATTCTTAACAAAGAACAAACATAAGATCTTATCTATGCAAGATCTGAAAAGTACATGATGTGTTCGGCAAAGATTTCTTTTTAAAGGACTATTAGTCAAGAATATCTAGGACAAATCCAAGCTCCCTAAAACTAAGGGTGACCTATGGCTTCCTGAGGATGTCAATGCATGTTTTCAGCCCTTTGCTGGAGGTTAACAGATCCCCTGTTTAAGCTTCCGAGGGTCAGTCTGGATTTCTGCAAAGACAGAATTCATTAACACTCTGTTTTGCGTAGAGATGAGGCCTGACTTCCTCCATGTTTAATTTGTAGTGTGAGTTCTCCTGCATATAGCAAAAAGCACCAGGAACACAGATTTCTTTTTAAAGCAAGGTAGATATGTTTTCACGACAGCAGATCACTTAGTAATGCCAGTTTATTTCTCAATTACCACATCAATTCAGTTACATAATTTCTGGTGATATTAAAATCTCAGCTCACAGACACAGGTATACATAAAATACATCTGTTTTTCTGTAACACAGGCCGTTTCCTACTCTACCAGCACATGGGCATGTCTTGGCATTTGGCCCTTTCCTTGTTAAGGAGTCACAGAGAACTGAAAGTATGGAAGTGTTTCTTTAGAACTCAGCCATTGCTTTATCAGTTCCCTACAGACGTGCACTCATTTCTTACAGGTCCGAGTCCCACGCTCATGCATCAGGATGAGGTTGTCTTTCACATTTCTTCTGTGCTATTGCTGAGAATAAATGTTGAGAGGCCATCTGGGGCCTCCTGTGCCCAGACTTCTCCAGTAAACCTCATTGTCAAGCTTCGTAGATCTAATTCAGCTTCACCTCACTCTAGGACACTGTTCTGGAAGTGGGGGGCAGGGTCATCGAGTCCCTTCTGAGGATCCACCAATGTCCATACTATCACGAATCTCCTTCCATGTGCATTGCTCTACTCCTGTCAAGTCCAACAGAAGACTTTCCTGTCTCGCAGGTGAGCAGCTCCTCCTCAGCAGCTGGGCGGATACTTGGTTGGGAGTGCCTCTGCTGTGTGTTACAGTACATTTAGATGCTCTCTGCCCCTTCCTTCTCCCCAGCGGGTAACGATAGCCTCCCCATCCACAAATAACAATGAAAAAAGCTCTAGCCAAATGTCCTGCGGGGTGCACAGTTCACTCCAGTTTAATACTACCACTCCAGAATGTTTAACACACACACACACACACACACACACACACACACCTATATATTCCCCATTCAAATCTTATGTTTTTCAAGTATTTAGGTCTGAATTATAAATCCTTACAATGCTCACTCAGTCAGTCATCCCTTATGCCAGGAGCTTTATTCACATCTTAACATATGACATGAGAAAACAGTAGAGTTTATTTTAAAAGTCCTTTCTATAAATAGTGACACTATTTTATAACCTGTGAATAATTGCTAAGTAGATTTCTAAGAGAGCGTGCATGAGAAGTGTACAGGAGCCTCCCTACCGTTTCTGTAAATACTGCTTTAAGTGGACGTCCATCTAACAAGCCATCTCCAGTACTGACAGGTAAATAAACATGCTACAAAGTGATGTCATCCATAGCTGGGTGCTCCCATCCTCTTCAGACCTTAGTTGTTGCCTCTACCGTTAAACCCCAGAGAGACCCCTTCTCAAGGACATTCCAGGTACAGCTGCCCTGCTGATTTGGTAATGAGACTTCATTTACACACCTAGAATTTGCTCTGCTGAGCCATAGTGGCCTGTGCAACTATTTCAATAATTCAGTCATTTGGCTGGTAGCAAAAATAGGTAGATAGATAGATAGATAGATAGATAGATTGATTGATTGATTCAGAGATGCTTAGAAAAATAAACAGAGTTATTCAAAGTAGAAATTCTGCTGATGTTTTGAGAAAACAGCTTAAAGTAACTCTGAATAGCTGTTCAAAATGGCAAGATGTTTCTTGAGGTCCAGGTTACATTCCTAGTCTTTGAATCACATTACAGACCCTCTCTGTGATTTCTGCTGTCCCAAAGGAGGAGAATATGTCCTGTGGATCTGCATGGTCAGGGCCCTCTGTTCTCTGAGCTTTTCTTGTCTTCCTCACACTACCTTTTGTAACACAGACCTTGGAGGGAAGTGGCGCAGGCCAGAGAGCACACAGATGCCAGCCCAGACTGCTCTGCCAGCACAGCATTCTGCTGCAATGGATGGAGAAAGACATACTTACAATGCTAATCACATCCTTGTCAATGAAGAGAGATGTGAGGTTGCAGAATAACCATGACTAAGTCAACCCCATGTATATTTTAAAGGTCAAAGGGTAGTTATGCTCTTAAATCTGTCATCAATAAAATGGCACAATTGCTACAGAATAAAATGCACATAGCTTGCAATATTGTTACCCACAGAATATAGAACATTAAAAGATCAAAGGCTAACAACTGTAATGCCTGCTCTGAAGAAGTGTTTAATAACATCATAGGCTATTAACCAGGATGAAGGAAAAGATGATCGTTCTAACCCTTACTCTAAGTCGAGGGTGACTTCTTGTAGAATTCTTTTTATTGTCACATGATGCTGAGAAACGTCACTGTAGTGATTCACTCATCTACAGCAACATGGGAAGGTTGGGCTAGAGGAATGAAGACTGAAAAAAGATCTTGTCACGGTTTTCCACAAACAGATTGTGTAATATTTTACGATCACATGGAAAGGAAATAAAGCCTTCAGCAGGCATGGAAAAATACAGACAACTTTATAATCAAGACTTAATTACTCAGCGAGTGCATGCCTGTTGACAAGAACAATTATCTGTAATTAATCTTCGTAACCATGTAGCATTAGGAAACTTTTCTGATGGAAGAGAATGGAAAAGAAACAACATAGAACATGAAGGGTAAGTCAGAGCCAGCCTGCATGCTGCTTTTCCAGTTACCCTGATGAATTGGTAGCAGGAAGACACTAGGAATATACATGGGAGATGCCCTGCGTGGAGATAGAGATGGAAAAGGCAAACATATTCCTGAGTAAGTAGTCTCCATTTTTCTTTCTCCATCCTGGGACATTTCCAAGTTGAAGGCAGCTTGGCTTAGAAGAAGAAAAACCTAGACTCAGTTTCATTGGAAAATACAAAGAACAGAGTTTTAGTGGAAAGCATGTCTAAGAAAAGTCCATGAGAACAAAAAGCCAAAGGAAGTCATAGATAGGAGAACCGAGATGAAGCTAAAGACAGATTTTGCTAAATCTCTTGTTTTGTTTCATTGTGAGTATTTGGGGGATTGACAAGAGAAATTTTGAGAAGGCAAATGTTGGTGTGTGTGAGACAGATGAATAAGGCTATAGAAGTTTTGTTGTGACCTAAGCTGTATAATTATCCTCCGTGACACTGTCCAGCTCTTTTAAGTATAAGCATTTCTATCAAAATGAAACAACTCAGATAAGACACCCAAGCTTTGAACACTGTCAAGCAGGATGTGACATATACACTCAGTCAATGTCCACTACAATAGAGGTAGGATGGGTTTAGGCATGTGGGAATATGATAAGGATAGGTGCGGGCTTTGTGCTTACAGAACTCGTACTGCCCAGTGGCAGCTATGCAGATGTTCTGGTTTAGGCAGAAGAACATCAGCACTAGCACTAGGGCACAGAGCATGTATTCTACCGTCCATAAAGCAACAACTGCTGCTGGTGACCTTGACCCTCGACCCCCCCAGTGCTTCTAGACCAGCATAAAAATAAAGGAGTCACTCTACAAGCTAACATCTTAGACCCTAACTGACATTGCACATGATGGAACATTGGTGCTGGTGGGGTCTTTAAATGCTGCTGTACTATTTTTTGAAAAATAGCAAGTGGAAACTTTTCAGTAACTCTGTGCAGACAGGTACAAGGTTGCTCAATGCTCAAATCATGCAAAGTCGAAAGTCTAAAATGTTCTGCTAGCTGAGCAAATTAAATCAGCTCAACTTCTAACCCAAGATAATGAAACTGTAGCATAGGTACTAAGGCCAGAGAGGCACAGTATTGATGGAGGTTCAGGGGCCAGGTTCATCAGTAGTAGAAATTGCTTGTTTCAGTAGATTCAGTGGCCAAGCAAATGGAGATTAGACTAGATACCCAGTGAAGGTGAGCGGGAACTGTGATTATTTATTTACTGTAATTTTTTGTCCTGTACCCCAATTTATGCTTAATCTCCATCATAGCTATAATGGAGAGCTGTAACCAACCTCAGGTTCATGCCACATGGGTTCTTGCCCATCAAACAATAAGCATGTTTCTACACTCTGTGTCCCTCTCCCCAAGGCACTAGGGTCTACTTGACTCATGTGCAAGACATACAGGGAAGGATGAAAGCTAATACCCCTTGAAACCTCATAAACTTGGCAAAAAGACGGATAGCCCCAGACCCTGCATGAGTTTTGGAGGCATGGTGTGACCCTTAGTAATCCCAAGGGCATGGAAATGATATTACCCATGATGGCAACTCTTAAGACACACACGCTTACACTGGCTAATACTAATTATGTATCATGCTAATACTAATAGTCCTCATTGTTTGACCTCTCCCACACCTCACATTAATGCTCTGGATGCCCTCAACAATCAACTACAAGGACCCAAGTCCTTGACAGGGCTCTGACTTCACAGAATGGAAAGTGTAATGACATGCTTTTTCAGAAAGTATCTTACATCTTTAGAGACTTGTTTTCTCCTTCTATTTTAATTTGCTTTGCGTTTCCTTAGTTCTTAGTTATCTTCTCTCTTTGGAAATAGCCAGTTACCCCAAAACATCAGTTTTCATTTAGCTTCAAGACGATAGCAGTGCTGTTCCCTGTGGCCCTTTCCTAATGTGCATGTTATAACAATGTTAAGAGGCCACCACACGTCTGGGACATGCTTAACACTTGCTTGAGAGGATGCACTTTATATTTATGCTTCCTCAAATCGCCTCATGTCCTGTGGTTAGTTGTGTTTGCAGCATCCGACTGTGAGTTAAACACTGAAGTATGGTCTACCTCTAGAAAAGACCAGACAGTGAATCAGAGGTCTTTGATTCCTTTCTACGGTTCTGCTCATTGGATTGAGCAATCTCCTGTCCTTCCTTTCCCAATTTCTCAATCCGCAATGGAGCCAGCCGGCACTTTTTCTGTATCCCAGATTAAAAGGATCAACTTTAATATCATCAGGAATAGGCCTAAGTCCACAGTACTTTCTTGTGTTTAAAAATCTAAGTATGATTGTTAGTTGTGCTTTGATGTGGTTGGGATATGCTTAACTATTGAGAAAGAGAACAATTTTGCACCTTTATTTAATAAGTGAAATGCATTGTGAGTCACCTGCCTTTGAAAATAAGGGTGAATTTCTTCCATTGAAAGTATGAATTCACAGAAAATGTATAATGGAATTTAATAGTATACAGTTAATGCAATAGCATAAATCTCTCATTAAAGCTGCATGTGAAACTGCAGATTGGGAAGCGGTGGATAGGAGCAGAGGCTGCCATTAGCTTCAGAGCTTAATTCTTGCATTTCCTTTATTGCATGGGAAGGCGTGCTTGTATATGGCTGCAGTTTTGTACTACACAGTGTTGCAGATTTGCGGTTTTATGATATTGCCTAGAAGTAGTCTGTACATGACACACTTGGGTCGCAGAAAGTGAAAAAAAAAAAAATCAAGCCGATACTGATCTATAAGCGTCTGTCTTTCAAGCTAGCTTTCTTCGTGCTGGAAGGTGATACGCAGGCTGTTGGGGTCAGGGGGCGAGGTCATCAAGATTCTTGTCTATCTATGATTCCTACCAGCTACAGTGTGACTGACCTGGGAAAATATGCCAATTGGTAAAGTGATGGCTTGTACTTGTAAGGGCAACTGTCAGCTTTCTGATCACCTTTACAGACTGTGTTTTAAAGGAGAGAACTTATGTCTGGTACTGCAAATCTGGCCAAGAGCCTATGCTGTGTTGCTAAATGAACCTAACATCAAACTCGCTTTATTTATTTATTTATTTGTTTATTTATTTATTTATTTATTTATTTTTGGTTTTTTTTGAGACAGGGTTTCTCTGTATAGCCCTGGCTGTCCTGGAACTCACTTTGTAGATCAGCCTGGCCTCGAACTCAGAAATCTGCCTGCCTCTGCCTCCTGAGTGCTGGGATTAAAGGTGTGTGCCACCACACCTGGCCAAACTTGCTTCTTAATATGTTTCTCTATATACATAGACTAGTGAAGCTCTTAGTACCCTTTAGGAGCTTCTTACGGCAATGCAGAGAGACTCACAACTAGTCAATGTTCAGAGAACAAATGATTATGGAGGGCCAACCCATGAGCAGCTATGTCACCCCATTCCCCACAAGACTCAGGCAACAGCATAACAGCCAGAAGTCTGGGAGGACTGTTGCAGAATAGTGACTTAGAGACAAAGCTATTGTATTCATGAACTCACAACAGCTGTGCTTCCCTGCACAAGATCTGCAGAAGGTCAAGCCAGAAAACAGTCCATCGTGGACGGAGAACGGCCTCACCTAGATGCACTCCTGGCTGAGAGGCTATTTATTGTCAGTTTATAGTTGGTCGGGGGGAGTGCTGGGTATCCAGGCACCATTGTGTCCCCCTCGTTGGACTGCATGGAACAAAGCTCAGACAGGTGGGTAAGCTACAAAAAGTCTCAGGGGTGTGGATGGAGGAGATATAGCCTTCTCTGCGATGGTTGTCAGTTAAACAGCTCTCTTTTATTGAGGGGTAATGAGGGCTATATAAATCTTGGGGAGTAGGTAGGGGTTTGGGGGGTAAATGTACATCATTGGCTAGTGTTAAGGTACTGGCAAGGCTTCATTTACATAAAGATGAGCTCCAGATGCTTGCTGAACATGTCCTTATGGAGAGAGAAGTTTATCCTGTAAGTTGGCCACCAGGCTACATGAGTACCTCAAGGGTGGAGAGGTGGGGACCAGAAGGTTGAACTTACACTGGGAAATGCGGAGCAAATAGGAAAACAGACGTACTCCTACTGGTCTTAAGATGAGATTTTTCAGGATTTGGACCTCATTCTTGCTCCAAACTGGCTCCCCAGTCACATGGCTTTTGGGACCCACAGGAGAGGAAGAGCCAGTTTTCTTCAGGGATGTGGTCTCTTCTGGGTTGCTCATGCTCTAGTAGATGGCACCACCGTAACTAACTGAACTCAGTGAGTTATTTTGCAGAAAGGATATGAAATTGGGTGGGGGCAGGGAATGTGGCAAGGAGTCTGGGAGAAGCTGGGTGGGGAGAGTGAGTGGGTGGGTATGATCAAAATATTTTGAGTACGAGTAGAAAACTGATAAAGAAAAATTAATATGTAAGCGAAAGAAGTAGTCTCGATAAGGTTACAATCCTACTTATTTTTCTATTAGAGAATTTACTTGTTCAAATTACACTTAAGGAAGTTTGACAAAGCTTTAGCTTCTTCATTTGTATTTTACAATCGAGGAGCCCAAGCAGATCAGTGACGTATGTTGTGCACATCGATGGCGTGTAGTGGAAAGGAGATGTGAGTTAGATAATGGGCAGTCTTCACTAGAAAAGTGAGGTAGAAGATGTAAGTAGTAGGTGCAGGACTTCCAGAGAACAGGGACAAAGTTCTAGGCTCCAGAATTATGGAGAAAAGAGGAAATTGAAAGGTCGAGAGTAAAGGTGGGAGGGGAGAAAACAATAGCTCCACAGTTGTCAGTTTTACAAGAAGCTTTTGCTCTTTCAGTTCAGGCATGCCTGAAATAAGATCATACATAATTAATTTATATAAAAAATGTGTTCCTACATTCATCTTTTATAATTATACAATGCATCAGGAAATTCAGAACAAGAGAAAATGTTTAGTATTATCCACAGTTAGGCATTGATTTTATTTGTATGTGAGGATAGGATGTGTATGTATGTATGATGTATGTATATTTGTGTGCATGTATGATATGTGTGCATGTATGACCTGTGGGGTTATGTGTATGGTATGTATGTATTCCTTTGTATGAGTGCAGGCACGTGCATGCCACAGCACACATGGATTTCAGAGGACAACCTCTACTGTTAGTCTTCACTTTCCACCTAGCGTGTGACAAGGCCTCTGTTCTTTGCAGCTGAATATGGCAGAGCAGCTGGCCTATGAGTTTCTAGGGATGCTCTTGTCTCTGCCTCTCATCTTTACATAGGCATAATGAGTCCAGCTTTATGTGGATTCTGGGATTCAGACTCACAATTAGACAGTTTATACTTACCTTCCTGTTTACCAGACCAAGGCTGCAAAGACAACTGAAGATGAACAAGTTCAGCAATGCATCTCGTATCTGCTTTTGTTTCCTGTACAGTCAGATTGAGCCTCTCTCTTTCCCTAATTTCATTTCACTTTGTTTTTTTGTGCTGGCATTGAACCCAGACTACTTTGCCTGCTGAGCCAAGACTGCCACTGGTCTAGAAGCCCAGATCCTTGGGCTCTAACCAACAATTCTGTAAATCTTTGCTGAAATATACACACAGATGGTTCCGTCGCATTCCAACCTGTGCTGCTCCACAGTTGAGCAGTCTCTTTTGACCACCCCTCTCCCTCTCCACAAGTAAGCGAGCCCATAGTCAGCTCTGGAGGGCGCAATGCTATTTGAAGAAGTATATTAATGCTAACTCACTAAACAGAGAAACAAACTTTGTTTGGATCTTTCCAGTGAAAATTACTCTATTGCACTGTGAATGAAAACAGGATTTTCACAAAATGTAACATGAAGATGTTACTATGTGCCAGATAAAATAGGCATGCTATCTCATTTAATCCCCCTCTCTGTCTCTGTCTCGGTCTCTGTCTCTGCCTCCCTCCCTCACACACACACACACACACACACACACACACACACACACACACGGTTTTTATCTTGAAGTGACTTATACAAGCTATACTACCATTAAGTAAAGCCAGAATGTCATACCTTCTCTATTAATCTTTCTTTCGTTTATCAAATGTTACCAATCAGTTGCAGTCAATTCACAGACATTTCATGTAGCATTACATTAATAGTCAAGAAGAATGTTTTTTCTGTCTGGAAAAGAAAAAACATTTTCAGGCTCCTTCTTAAAAGTAGAAGAATCCAAATGAGAGAGAGAAATGACAAATTAGTAATGATTTTAAAAAATTAATTTACCTGTTACATATATAGTTGATGTCATTTTACACTCAGAGTGTGTCTGTGGCATAAGCTGCATCAGATGTTCACTGTATCGAGGACACAACCAAAGTTAACATAATACACATTCCTGCATGGCTTTCCAGACATGACCTTACAAGACTTGTAACCTACAGTTTTGCCTGATATTGAAGGTAGAAGAGAATATGGAAGAAGTCAGGTTTTGAAACTGTTTTTGTGTAAGGTTTTGGGTGAAGTGGAAAACTAAACAATCATTACTATACACAAGGTAAGAAATTAAAGATTACAGATTTTCTACAGCTAAGCAGTGTGTTACCAGGTCATGAAATAAGAGAAGCACTGAATTTCACTTGGGTAGTTTATTTATGGTCTACTGAGAAGAGCCTTGAAGAAATACATCTAGATACATGTAACTGCTTTCTTGCTCGTTTAAAACACATAAGGCCTGTCTTTCTATCTCCTAGGCAGCTGTACAATTAAGTGGGACACCTACATACTCAATTATTAAAGTAGGGTTTTGTTGTAATCCCTTCTTCTTGCAGAGTCCTGAATAATATGGATTTGGGGCCACCTTGTGACAGACTAGGATATTCCTTACACTGAATCCTAGAGTCTGAACCTTGGTTTTCTTCCATAGAGCATGTTACTTTGTGAAAGTGTATCTGAAGACAAGAGCTGACATCTACTAATAAAGAGTGATTATATTTACTACAAAGTCACAGAATAGTTAGTTTCACATTGACTTGTTGCTCTTCCTAACAACAGCAATAAACTATCTACCTGTTACATATATAGTTTATGTCATTTTACACTCAGAGTGTGTCTGTGGCATAAGCTGCATCAGATGTTCACTGTATAGAGGACACAACCAAAGTTAACATGTTATAATACATATTCCTGCATCCACACAGATAGCCAGTGGGCTCTGAGGCTCAAAATATTCCATATGAAGATGTAAATGAATTGTTCTGTGTTTGTATGAATGTACAAAAATTACATGACAATATTATGTTTTCTACGTAGTAAAATTTAAAGCTTTAAATTTCATTTTGTTAGCAGAGTCTGACTTTAAGGCCTTTTTTTTATGAATTCACTAAATAACAGAAAAGCATGAAGAACTTGAAAGAAAACTTTAAGGACAACACCATTATTAATAAACTGAGTAGTGTAGAAATAATGGCATAGATTTGTGACATTTTTCTCATATACCACTAACCTAAGATTTAATCCTGTGCTACTGTATCTTTTATAATATTTATAATGAACAGGAAGTTTATATGGAAAACAAATGTATTTTTCCCAAGACAGAGCCCACATCTCAGGGTTGAAGTGTTTTTTACTGTTGACTTGAGTCACAGTGCCTATGAAATCCAGCTACAAACTTAAGTGGTGTCTAACATGTAAATAAAATATCTCAGATAAATATTTTGTAGCTTCTTCATGTATTTATGTTCAAAGCAGGGAATTTTGCTTACAATCACAGCAAATATTGTATCACACATATTAAGGGCCTCTTGTGTTTTCACTTTCACTGTTGCAAACTTTCTACATGGTACTTTCACATCAGTCTCCCTTTATAGGTAACATCCTTTTCTATTTCTCCCAGACAGTTTATTGTCTAGCAGAGATGAAGAGAACTGAACTACTAGCCATTCCCAATAGCCCGGTGTAACACTTATCTTCAAGCATGCTTTTCATTCTCTGCCCTCCATGCCCTAGTAGTAGTTGAGGCTGGACCCAGGGTTTCATACAGGCTAAGCGAGAGCTGGAGCATTGAGCTACATCCTTAGCCCCATAACCATGCTTTGTCCTTGCAGAGCTGAGGGTTGAATGCAGGGCCTCGTGCCTTGTAAACAAGCACTCTACCACGTAGCTAAATCCACAACCCTCACTTTTTATGTCCATGGGCTGGGAAAGTGAAAGTTCCCCCCAACGAAGTACCACACAAACTATACACTACAATGATGTACAAGTAAAAGCTTCCAATATGAAATCTATAGACTTCTCTTTCCAGCAAGTGGAACAAATTTGACTTTTGAAAATATCTTAAAAAGCTATTACATTTGATGATATTTAAAACGTTTTTTACTCTATCTTTAAACTTTAAAAAGCATACAGGCTCTGGTTCTGAATAAGTGAAAATTGAATTAGAAAAATAGGAAAGCAAGAAACCAGCAAATAGACAAAGTGTATAGCATCAGTTTTTCTCCATCTTTGAAATAGATAACAGGAAGACCACATCTCAGGGCAGGGGTTCTGTCTTAAATGGGCTTCATGGCTGTTTTGGTTGGAGTATGTAACAAAAATGAAAGAGAGACAAATCTGAAAAGATAAGTCTATTTGTCAATAGAAAGTGTCACATAGTCAACATTTTAACCCCTGGTTAACCACAACTGAAATCTCATGAAGCTGTCTCAAATATCAACAGGATGCATCCATGGAGACAGCAAGCTTTCCAAGGCCAATGGACCCGAGGTCATCAGAATCTCTAACACGAGTGACATTCTGGCCAGTCCTCATAGTATCCATGTTACCCTTCAAATGATTTAACCAAACTCAGCTCAGGAGCCATAAAGGTGGGGTGATAATTAGTGCGTAGTATCTAGAGCAAACACTTTGATTAGAAGCAGTCTCTGCCTCTCCTTTGTGCTTCTGTGTGGCTTTTGTGGTTAGTGCTCGTATAAATTTAATGCATTATTAATGTTATTTTGGCTTCAAATCAGTAGGTAATGGGATTATAACCTGTCTCACAGTCTTCTAGTAAAGCGGCAATAAAAGGTCAATTTTATTATTACAGAGGAGGGGCCCTGTGAGATTTAACCCATTCATGTTACCATGTCAACTGCTCTTGTCACCTTGCAGATCTTGTTGAGGGAAGCACATTGCTGAAATTTCATGGGTACAGCTTCCCTGTCATCTATAGAAGACACAGTCTCACAGCAGACTTCCTGGTCCTCTCTTTCTGTCCCCTCTTCCACAGTGCTACCTGAGGCTCAGGTATAGAGGTTGTGTTAAGAGATCTATCAGTTACAATCGGGCACCCCATGGTCATTTGTTCTCTATGGATTTACAAGCTGTGAATTTTGTAGTGGTCTCTTGTCCACTGTGAAGAGAAGCTTCCTTGGTAAGAGTTAAGCTATGCTTGCCTGTGTGTTTAAGAACGGGTTTTTAGAATGCAATTGGTAATTATACTGCTTTAGGAAACTGGTAATATTGGATTCTCATCTAGGGACTGTAACTTATCAGCCACAGGTAGTTGACAGTGGCACGCATTAATTTCCTCCTACTGAGTGGGCTGTTAGTCTGATTAGAGAGCTATTGAGGATCCCCAAGTTATAAGCGCCATTACCCCACCCTTGGGTGTATCTTGCCATACTCGTCATTATTGTGGTTCATTGACTTTACAGCTATGTGTTGCTTCATACAACAAAAAGAAAGTTTATAGAAATAAATTACTTTTTTCGTCTCAAATAGCAGTTTGCTGTAGAAATCAATGCCTTCTAAAGCACCTATCAACTGACCTCAAAAGGGTTTCCTCACAGCTATGGAGCCTTGGGAACTCCTTTTACATTGTCAAAGACTCTTGAATCCAGATATATGGAAAGGAATTCCCAGAATACCTGCACCAGATTGTGAGGGCTAGCCAGCACGCAAGCAGAGTAGCTTCAGTTCTGGAAAGCCTGTCCCTCTTCTTGTGTGAGTTCCCTGAGGTGTCTGACCACCGAGCTCCCCGCCCCACAGTGTGCTTCGGAAGTTGTAAAATAAGTGCAAACACTACCCTGGAATTCAGACAAAGCAAGATTAGGGACACTGTAGCCAAGAGTAAACAGATGTCAGTACCATGTTAAACTTCAGAGCCCAGAACTTCTCTCTTGCTGTTCTGTCTACCACAGTATAGGTGGCACCAAGCCAGTCCACAGTTGTAGAGTAGAAGCAAAGTCATTAAGCATTTTGAAAGTGTTTATATGATGTTAAAAGAAAAAAAAAATTACAGCAAAATCCTATCTCTTAATCAGGATGAGATGCAAAAGGGTATAATAACGTGTCACCGTGAGCTGGTATTGAATAATACTTGACAGGGTGGAAGGCCTGAAAAGAGTAAACTTGAGGCTAACTTTATCAATGGACGCCATCCTACTGGGTGCTCTAGAAGTTAAATCTGATGACTATGAAGCCTCTGGGAAATTTAATTTTAAGAAATGCTTGGTCGCAAATAAAAAAAAAATTACTTTAAAGCCAATCTTTGAAACTAATTGCCTTTCTCGTAGACAGTTTTGAATTATTCTCTCTACAAAAATAACAGTTGGGTATGATGGCATATCACTCTAGTCCTAGCTACTTTGGAGCGTGAGGTAAAAAGACTGAGCATTCTAGACTATGCTGGACATCATAGCAAAAGCTTAACTAAGCATAGATGATAAATGATAGATTGATAGATATTAAATTCATATTTAATTTCCATGATAGATAGATATTAAATTCACATTCATTTTCCACATGGTGCTTTCCTTTTTTATTTGATTTAACAATATCTTCTGTGATGATGCTATTTCAAGAAGTAAATTCTAAGTTTACAGAGAAATTAACCTTAGGTAAGACGATAACTTTGTGAGGTTTTTGCTTCCTTGAAGTGCAAGTCCTTGAACCCAAGGCTCTATGTGTGCTAGGCAATCACTCTTCCACTAAAGAGTTTAAATGTAAGTTTAAAACTTACATCAGCAAGAAAACATCAGCAAAAACCCTGACTGTCTCCAGATGTGGCTTTATTTTTTAAAGTATGATGGGAAAAAAGTAGGAAAAAAACACACAGAGACACACACACACAAACCTCTTCATGCTAGGCACACACAGCTATGGTAGACAGAGAACTCAGGACAGCTAATAACTCAAGAATCTTCTAAATGGACAGGGAATGATTATTCTGTAGTTCTTTATCAACAGAACTCGACACAAAAACAGGCTACGTGGGTCAATGTTAATAAGGAAGAAGGATCCCCAGTGGGACCTTAAACACAAGCTTATATATGTTGTAAAATGTAGGCTTATAAATTCAATTAAAATATGAAATATATGATTTACAGAACACATTTAGTGACTAAATGTCTACATCAATCGATTTTTGCATTTTATTTAGATAGAATCTACATAACTTAGCAACTCAATGCAAACCAAACCTGACCTATGAATTTAGACCAATTATTGTAGGTATAGACCTAGCGTTAATGTTAGAGGCCTGTGAGAATATTTTGATTTCTTATAAAATCCGAAGGAGAAAATGAATGTTTAGAATGAACTAAAGAGTTATCTTTCCCAAATCAAAACAGATGGAAATTTAAGAGTCTACAAAATATTTTTCTAAAACAGAAAAAAAAAACAGCTAAGATAGTTAACATCATATAAAACATAAATATTGATTGTAGTACATGGTCTCACAAAGGTCTATGCATCAAAACCCCTCCGAAGGCATGGGCATTTCTGCTAGCATTAATTTAACACACATAGAGAGCATGTCGTAAAACTCAGACATCAAACAGTTTAGATACCCTTACTGTCTATGCATCGCAGGCAATGAGAGCTCTGTTGATCAGAGATGTGCCAACCTTCACTCAGTGCTAGACAGAGGAACAGCTGAGAGAAGAGTGGGTCAGCAGTGCAGGGAAACTGGGTTTAGCCCACTAACACGCGTGGTCACAGACAGAGACCTGAGCTGCTGTGCTGCTGAGGCCTCTCGTGCTATTGCCACACAGCTCGGGGTGTGCCTTCATCCTTGCGTGGAGTTACTGGAAGTGATACGGAATCCAATGCACCGTGCACCTTGTACCTCTACCCGAGTCAACCTGGACAGAGAACATTCTCTGTCTCTTAACCAATTTTCACTGTTTAAATTTTAACTTGATATTTTGCAAGACACACACCCTTCAATTTGATTGTTTTTGTTTGTGTTCCTAATTTTAATGATATTTATATTTTGAAATTATTCTAAATGCATAGAAAATGTTTAAGAGTGGTATCAGGAATTGCAAATTACATCCTATCTATGCATCCCAATGCTTCCTAGGAACAAAGAAATTCGACTATTAAAACTTGAAAAAAATAATGGTGACATGAAAGGATTACATATTCTTATCACTGTGTAGTATCTGAATATTTACCTATTTCCAGGACATACACTTATTTTTTTATTTTTTGAGATTATAATAGAACTACATTTCCCACTTCCATTTCCTCCCTTCAAACTTACCATACATTCCTTGTTGGTATCCCTATTTTTTTTTAAACAACAACAAAATATTTAAAATAGTTTTCCTTTCAACGAATAGAATATAGAAGTAACTTTATGTCATGTAAAAAAGAATTGGTGGGTCTGTTAGTTTGTTGGGCATGCCATACAAAATAACATAGGCTTGTCAGCTTAACCATCAGAATTTATTTCTCACAGTTCTGGAGACCATGAGTTAGATGGGGAGCCAGGCAGGGATATTAGTTCTCTCCAAAGCTCTCCTCTTGGTATACTGGGAGCCAGGAGTGTTCTGTCTGTGTCCTCAGTGGTCCTATTTTTCTGGACATCAATCTCTCAAATCTCTACCTCTTATATGGGCACTGATTCTTTTTGATTAATCCAAATTTTGATTAAAAGATGGCCCCAAATATTTGACTTGGTAAGTCACTTGAGCTGCCCATGTAATACCTAATTCCTTTGGCTAACATTCAGTGTTCTAATTTGCTCTTGGTTTCTGTGATAGAACATTAACCAAATCAATGTTTGACTTATAGTGATATTCTGTGGTGCTCTGAATAAGAATGCTCTCACCCCCACAACTCATATATTGGAATGTTTGGTTTCCAGTTGGTAGAAAGATATTTTGGAAGGATTAGGAGATATGGCCTTATTGGAGAAGATGTGTCACTGGGGGAGCACTTTGAGGTTGTGAAAGTCTACATCAGTCTCAGCATCTGTCTATCTATCTGTCTGTCTGTCTGTCTATCTATCTATCCTAAGGAAAACAAGTTACTTTCTGGAGATAGCTTACCCTGTTGTATGTCATTATTAAATAGTATCACAATTCCTGGGAATTGGGCAGATTATGTGCAGATCAGTGAAGATGTACTCTCTTGTAGTAATGCTATGTAGACAAATTGGTAATGTAATAATTCCTAATAATGATTACATAGTATTCCTGGACTTATGCAAGTAATTTTTACCCTCTATAGTATAAAAGCTGCAACTAGAGCTCTGTAAACCTTCATGTCTGACTTATGGCAAAACAAGAGGAAAGCTTTTTCTTTCTCTGAGCATTAGAGATTGGAGCTTATTTTCAACCAGAATTAACGAGTTCTTTCTGTGCTGGCATGTGCTTAATAAAACCTGTTCATGGGGCTTTTGTCCCACCCATCAAATATATCTACACACACACACACACACACACACACACACACACACACACACACACACACGTATACACACACACACAAGTATGTACACACACACATGTACGCACATGCACACACACGTACACACACGCGCACACACACGTACACACACGCGCACACACACACTCACACACGTATGTATCTATGCAAATGCTGAGTTAGGGAATCAGAAGCAAGAGGTGAGCTGGGTAGAGCCTGTTAGTCACAGGCTTGACTGTAGCCTGACAACCTCTGACCAAGAAAACTGACTTGGATCCTGTTGCTTCTCTAACAATCACATCCTCCCTCGGGTCACATCAGCAGCTAAGCCAAAGGATAGTCAGGAGAACGTGGCTACTTACTCATGCCTCAGCCCATGTGTCATGGCTCCTTGCCCTACACTACTCTAATGACAAGCCTAGTGCCATGGTCTCCAGGAGAGGCCCTATAGGAATATTGTCTCTGTCTCCTGTACACCATCGAGTGCAAGTTCTGAACAGCTCTCAAACCCCTCCCTTTTGTTCTTTCTATCCTTCCTTTATACAACCTTTATACAACCTTTCCTTTTTCCCTTGCCCCCATCCATCTTTTCTTCTTAACCCTTATTTCTGTAGCTTTTCACCGTAGCCATGATCCATTAATAGGGAAAAACAAAACAAAACAGTATTTGCTTATCATCCTGACACCCGAAACCATAGCTATTAAGATGTGGGTATAGTCTTTTCATTTCTCATGCTGTGTGTACACTGTACAATTTGGATTCCACTGTAGGTATAATTTTATACCCTGTTCATCTCACTTTCTTAACATCAGTTGGTAGTTCTACTCTATGAGTGTCACATCATTAATTCTAGCTGTGCTTTAATCTGATAAGTATATACATTGCCTGGTATGGTATGGTATGGTATGGTATGGTATGGTATGGTATGGTATGGTATGGAATCATGAGATATGGCCTGAGATATGGATAAGTAGTCACCTTATTCTGATTAGCCTTTGGCTTAGCTGCTTTATGTTTCTGTGTTTAAGTGAAACATTTCTCCTTCTTGCCTCCATTGTACTAAGCCAAGCCCCCACCTTACTTTTGGTCCTATCAGTTAGAAATCCCCTAATGAATCTAACCTCCCCCAGTTCTTCCACTATCTATCCTTTCCTGTCAAGTGAAATTGATGAATGCAAACCTTGTTGTGCCTTCCCCTGACTTTAACCTTGAAGACATGCTTGCATGCTAGAACCTCGGGATTCAGTTGATGCTCCTGAACCTCATAACATTTCATTTTCCCCTACCTTTTCATGTCTGCCTTTTCCAGAATCTTCTATGAAATTTTCTTCAACTTTAGCCTTGTACTTTGTGGCTTATGAATCTTTGGTTATACTATTCCCTCTATATGGTGTAGACCAGTGGTTCTCAGTCTTAATGCTGTGACCCTAAATACAGTTCCTCATGTTGTAGTGACCCACCAACCATAAAATTACTTACATTGCTACTTCATAACTGTAATTCTGCTACTGCTATGAATAGTAACATAGTTTTCTAATGGTTGTAGACTACCCCTGTGAAAGGGTTTTTTGGTCCCCTGAAAGGGTCATAACTCACATATGGTGAATCCCTGGGGCGGACCTTTCACTTCTGGGTGTGATAGAACCCATACATTTATCAGTATCCTGACAGAGAAACTGCCTAGTACTTTCTGGAAAATCCCTTTTTTCTATTCCCCCTGCGTTCCCTGATAGAGGTAAAGAGCAAGATCTGTTCTTCCCAGCCTACGAGGCCCTCCTCAGACACCATCCTACTCTTATAAGACTACTTGGAGCTTTTCTCTTTAACAACAAGAGCTGAAAATGAATCCCATTCCTCTAGAATTATAAAGAACATCTGAGAAAACCATGCTGAGCAGTCCTTCATTGTCACTCTGGCTCAACAGTCAAGAGGTCCTTCTCTAGGTTCAGATCTAACCTCAACATGCCTAGCCCGTGAGTCACAGATTCCTGAACGCATACTTAATTGACACAGCGAGGAAGCTCTGTCCACACATGGGATTTCCCAAGGATTTAAAAATCTCCCTTTAAAATACCCTTTCCCAAGCATTTCCACTGCAGATGCCTCCATCTGTGAAACAGGGCACTGCTACTCTGAAGATGAACGAGGATATTTCCCAGAAGAAGCTGCCTCAAGGAGCTACTAAAGAAGGCCTGGAAGATATTTAAGATATTCAGCCCACAGACTTAATCCACTCAAACTCAACCTGCACATTTTAATAGAGCAGACATTAGGCTGGTTCAGACAAAGGCATAAAAGATATTTAGCTCCTAAACCTGCCAGATTCATACTGAACATACAAAATTTTTATAGAGCAGACTGGTTTGGGCAAGGATTAAAAAGACAGATGGAAATTTCTATGACTGGATCAAAATTCCAGATTAGTGCCAAGAAAATAAAACTACCTCTTTTAGCCTAAGCAATTGGGAAGCATTAGTTAAGCGCACTGTGGTGACATAGTTCTGATTCACTCCTCTGACCTTCATCGCTGTTACTAGTTACTAGAGTCAGTTCCTAATCTAAACATGAGGGTGAACACTTTTACAGAATTTAAGCAGCCACATTCAATGAAGCAGATCAGAACTTCAAGGCAGTAATAGGTGCATGACCACAAAGAAGCTCAATCCCTTGGCAGGGCAAGTTTTGCCAAAGCTATGGAAAGGGTCTTAGGAATGTATGCCATTTATTTTTATAAAATATGCTGATTTCCTACGTTTCAATGACGCTGATTAGAACTGCGCTATCTTCCTTGTACCGCCACTTCCTGTCTTGGCTCCTCTGGCGTTGTGTGATACTGGTACAGCTGTAAGCACGACTGAACTCTGGCTAAGGGGAAATTGTACACAGTCAAATTTAGCATATGTTTAGTGATATTTATTGGTTCACAGTCACATTCTGGATGTCTCTGGTGTATTAGCCTTCTGAGTGAGAATACCTTTTATAAATGCCTTTTTGTTCATTACATGTATTTTTTTTTTCAGGTTCCTCATGCAGAAGTCAGACTGTGTCTGAATCATCCAGGCTAGCATGGCACAGCTGTGGAGAAACAAGGTCAAAGGGCATATAGCTAGAAGACAGTCTTCCTATTAGTAGGGTGCTTCAGTCCTAAACTAAAGGAATCATCTCAAAATGTGTTCAATACAATCAATGTCTTCAATTGTTCATTTTCATGCATTTTTGGCATGTGTTTGAAAGGATCATGCTTGATTGGAATTTGAGCATGTTACATAGAACCTACCAAGACTTCAGTGTTTGTAGATCATGCACCTGTAAAACAGAAAACTCTGTATATGAAGTTGTGTTCTAGTGTCATCTCTGTTACTGTGATAAAACACTGACCAACAGCAACATAGGGTGGAAAAGGCTTTACTTCAGCTTAAAGGTGATAGGGTTCATCACTGAGAGGGGTGAGAGTGCAGACATAAGCAGAAAATGTAAGCAGAAACCATGGAAGATCTCTGCTTGATAGCTCACTCTCAGGTACATACTTTGATAGCTTTTCTATATATATAACCTAGGACCACCTGCCCCAGGAACAGTGCTGTTTACAGTGGGCTGGGCCTTTGTACATCCATCAAGTGTGAAGGTAATCCTCCACACATATTCCCACTGGCTAGTCCGATCCGGGCAATCCCTCAGTTTGAACTCCCTTCTCAGTTGGCCTTCTTATATTAAGTTGACAATTTAAAGTTGACCAGGACAAATTACAAACATTATGCATCCAACTACTAACAATAGCTAAAGTTTCTCTGATAAAGTGCAACTTAATAATTTACATTTACAGCATTTTTTTTCATGCAAGAATTTCTTGTAAGCCACAAGCTAATAAACACTAAAGAGGATATGAAAAGCTTTGAAAGATTGCACAGTCTGAAATAAAAGGAAGATTCTCACAGCTGGGAGGTTGCTATTTCCATCACAACAACACACTTCTATATACAGAGAGATCTCATTAGCTAATGGGATCAACTACTCGGCATGGATTCACAAATCTATGTAGGAAAACTTCGATTTGAATCAATAGCTGGCATGGGAGGCACTGATCATTATAATTACTGACAGAAGAACAATGGCTATAATACTGATTTTTTTTTAAATATTAGTATGTTGAACTGTAACTGCATAACTTCTGAATTTCTCCAAACCAGTAACTGGGACAGGTACTTTTCAAACAGTAAAGGCTAAGTAGACATCGTAGAATAAGTTGCTCTTTCTGTTATTTGAATAGGAAATTGCCTTAAAGTACTTTTAAATGAAGAAGGGGAAGGAGGAGAAGGAGAAATAGGAGAAGAAGGAGGAAGAGGAGGAGGAGGAAGAGGAGGAAGAGGAGGAGGAGGAGGAGGAG
>NC_034602.1:79517513-79524719 GCF_900095145.1 Mus pahari
AAGGAGGAGGAGGAAGAGGAGGAGGAGAAGAGGAAGGAGAAGGAGGAGAAGGAGGGGGAGGGGAGGGAAGAGAGAGAGGGAGAGGGAGAGGAAGAAGAGGAAGAAGATCAAGAATATACAACCAGATCTGTGCAGTTGTTTTTAAGAATGAGTACCAATTTTCTAATGTTGAAGGATGCATAACATAATTTCCAGAATAAAAATGCACTGGGTCATTTTAGGGATATTATATCCTGGCCATAATTAGTTCCAAGGTAGAAAACTCATAGACAGGATTGGTGCTGTCTTCCCTCACAAGTGATTCTTGCTTTCTATTTTTAGGTCATGTCGTGCTTGAAACTCCAAATTTAGACGAATAGATCCCTGAAAACAATATGCTGTATGGAGCTACACACTCTCTGTACAAAGAAATCCTCTAAAGCTAAATTAATTTTGTGGCAAAATTAGTCTTCTGGTCATTCTTCAGTGTAAACAGAGAATCATGCTAAAATACGTTATTTACATCAGAAGAGACAGAAATTTAACTTACTCATTTATTCAAGACTGAAAATCAACTACAACTTTAACTGTAACTCTTTCTCCTAATCTTCAAATGTCTCTTTTGCAAGTGTTGGTTTAAAGTTAGAAACGGAAGATCCAAAGTCTTCGCTCTAACTTTGCATTCCTAAGCTGTCCTTGCGGGTTAGGAAGCTGAGGACTCCCTGACATCTCTGATGAGCGCTCCTTGGTCTTCCTGTCAGTGGCTTCTCCTACCTCTCGTGCCTCCTGCTTTCTATCACTGGTTCTGTTGCAGACACAGTGTAGTAAAAGAGCCTCAAATACTATATAATATGCCAACTCCTTTACCCAAACATCTTTCACCTTTAGACAGGATGGAAACAAAACAAAACAACAACAACAACAACAAATCAATGACTGAATAATAAAGGTACACTATATTCAGTGCAGTGTATACTCCTGCTATTTTCTTAACTTTCTAAATTTGTAATGTGTTATTTTTGTTGTTTAAGATAAATGTTTCTTTCTGTGCTCAGTTTTACACTGAAATTTGCATTTTTCCTTTCAGGGTGGTCCCATGGCATTATGCCCTTTGGGCTTCATGAAACTTCGATCTGCCAAACTTTTAAAATGCTTTGCAATTTTAAACTTCTTAAAAGTTTTTTTGGTTTTTTTGGTTTTTTCTTTTTTTTTAGTTGTTAAGGGATTTTTTTCTGTTATTTTTTATTTTTTTATTTTTTTGGAGTATTTTTTATTAGATATTTTCTTTATTTACATTTCAAGTGCTATCCCGAAAGTTCCCTATACCCTCCCCCTGCCATGCTTCCCTACCCACCCACTCCCACTTCTTGGCCCTGGCATTCCCCTGTACTGGGGCATATAAAGTTTGCAATACCAAGGGGCCTCTCTTCCCAATGATGGCTGACTGGCCATCTTCTGCTACATATGCAGCTAGAGACACGAGCTCTGGGGTGCTGGTTTCATGCTCATATTAACCCACTGTAAACTCCTCTCTGTACCATGAATGATTTTTGCTCCTCACATGGACTCAAAGGACAATGTGGCCTGGACATGAAAGGTGGCCTGGTCCCAACTGGCTCTGATCCCTTCTCTATAACTCTGTGTTACCTTGATGTTGACTCTTTATTTCCATGCCCTAATGTGTGAAAACGAAACAGGAGAAGAAATTCAGAGAACAGGAACAAGGAGTAAGAGATGAATAGAACCACTTAACTCAGTGTTTAACCAAAATACTAATAACAGTTAACATAACAACTCAATTAATAAATTATAATCAAAGTACCACAGAAATTTGGCCACATTTTCACACTTAAAAAAAAAAAATCATGATTTTCGCCTCTCTTAGATCTACTTAAAGTATTATTCTTAAACCATTAATGGGGTTTCTACTGTGGTCTATCTTATATTAAAAATAATTGAGGTAAGTTGAAAGTAGTCTTATAAAAGACAAGGTTTGAAGGTTTTACCTGACACAGTTGTCCATGGCCACCTCTCTTTGCTCCCATTGCCTTCATTTGCCTCAGGGATGTGTCCCTCACTGAGAACAAGAGGCTAAGACCATTAACCCCTTCATTTGTTGCCTGTGATGTAGATCAACCTCCCTGAATCCCACTTGCCCCACCTTTGCAGGATTAAACTTCCTTGTGAAGTTGCTGTGACAATTAAATGAATTCATGCACAGAAAAAGCCAGGTTCCTGGCTGCCCAGAGCAGATACTCCATGTATATTTTAATTCTCACCCTCTTTGCTGTTTTGCCAAATAATTCTTTATCATGAATTCTTCGGCAGCCTGGAAAGCCAGATCATGTGAACATTAATAATTTTCCATATTGAAAAGCATATAGAGATTTTGTAGACATCATAATCAAAGTAGTTAGAGATTTTTCATGGTTTCTGGGGAAGTAGATGTGATAGCTCATTGAGGTAGGTTGCACAGCTCCGTCATCTTCAGATTTGAGTCCAGGAAAGTGTCTCTGAACCTTTCCCATCCCTATGGTAACTTGCACAGTGGTACACATAGCCAGTAAGCAATCCATTTTAGAAAGACACAATGTGTCTGGGCCATGGATTATTATTTGAGCTTAGAACATTTCGAAAGAAGAGCTTAAAGCAACATTTAATATGACAAGAGGAAGTGGTTCTGATTTTGTGCCACGTTCCCTCCTTCTCAAAACAGGTCTACATCCAGTTTTGGTGACTCACCTGCCTACCTTCAGGGTACCTTGCATATCTAGAGTGCTGGAAAACATTAGATTCAAAGTGAAGAAAGCACTATAGAGCAAGATATTCTGAAATCAAAATGTCACAGGAAACAGATTATATGTTTACTAAGTGTAGTACCCTGTTTTCGTTATAATGATAGCTGAGGCTAGGTTAGGGACTTTGTAAAGAAAAGAGTCTTATACGGCTCATTGTACTTAACTGCCTGAGGGTGCTCCCAGCCTCATTGCCTAATGCAGGATGACACCTTGGCAGATAGGTATGTAAGAGAGAGTTTACAGGGTGAGACAGGAAGCCAGTAGAGGCCAAATCCACAATGACCTAAAGCCATTGTTCCAGTATGCACCTCATAAAAAAATTTTTTTTATCACTTTCCAACAGCAGCACTAGGGTGGAGAGTAAAACTTCCAGCTTGAGTTTCTGGGAGACTCATTCAATCTATATCCAAACTACAGCACTATGCTTATAGAAACTTTCAGGGCAAATGTCTGAAAAGTCAGGGTTGTAATTATAACAGAAAAGAAGTAGTTTTGTAAGGTATTCTCTTCCTTATTCTTATGATGAAATATGTCACCCTCAAAATTATAGCAACAACAACAACAACAACAAAGAAATCTCTAATGAAGAAAAGCTAAGCCTTTGCTCAATGGGAAGACCTTGACAGAGCTTCAGTACCTTCGTGGATGTCAAGGAGCCTAGCTGTAAAGGCTTCAAACCTGTCTGTCTGACTGCACCGACGAACCCATCCACAAGATTCTCCCAAGGCCAGTTAGTAAAGGTCCTCACTGAAGTACAACTGTGGTCTTTTGCAAGACTTTTCCTGGAACACAATGTTGTCATGCTGACACAGACAGTACAAGTCTCAGAAGAAGGACACCAGGAAGTGGGGAAGTTGTCTATCGGCTTCATGCCTAGAACAGTTCATGTATACTATCTGCATGGTATAGTGTGTTAAAGCCTTGGACTAGATTTTCACACATCCCTGCCTTACCCCGTGGGTACAATAGCACGGATCATTAGTCGGGTTAATCACTTTCTCCTCCCATACACTTCTAAATTATACATCTCTGTCCTCTTAGGATCTTTTCAACCATCTGCCGATGAGGGTGACTCAAAGAATTGGTCACCAAGAATCCTCGGTTGGAGTCCATTAATCATTACTTGAAAGAGAGCACACGCCTCTCCAGCCCCCAAGTCAAGTAGTAAGAGATGACCACATTGTTAATGATCCTCCAGAAGAAATCCTTTGTCTTTCAACATTTTCTCTTAGATAGTAACACCTTGGTTTAAATAGAAAATGGTATCTCCAGGGTCTGTTTTATGGGAACAAACTCTTAAGCGTCTTTGGTGTGTGACAGCTGCCTCAGTGGTGAAGTCAGGGGGAAAAAAATCCCTCCATGAATGAAAGAAGGAAAAACAGCTAAGGAGACTTAGTAGAGAACGCTGGGGGTGAGATCAGCTAGAAGGGGCTAGAAGCAAGAGTGTGCTGCTAGGCCAGCTCTTAGAAAATAGTTAAAAATTATATTAAATCCCCAGTGTGCACCATTTGCATACTTATGGTGTAAACATTTCTACTATGAGTAAACTTTTGTTACCAACCATTGATAAGGGCTAAAAATTTCCCACAATTTAGCAATGAGCTCTGAGCACAAGTGAACTGGCCTGACTAGAGATTAGCAGTAGCAAATGCCAAGAAGTGCTCGCTGGCCAAGGTCTAACTCCCATGGTATCCCTAGGGTTATGACTCTTTCCTTGGCTACTAAGTCTATGCTTTTTCTAGCACTGCCTTTTAAAGATGCCGTCACTACATTTTCCTTGAGGGAGTTTGTACTCATACCCCATTATTCAAGAACATTTTTTTCCAGTGAGAGCTTGAATTGAGTAAAGTAAGTCACTCTTCCAGATGACAGCCACCTCTGTTCACAGGATTCATGACAAGTATCTCTAAAAGGATGCTAAAAGCTACATTCTAAACTAAGCTGACATCATCCAAAAGTTAGACCTAGACACACACACACACGTGCACACACACACACACACACACACACACACACGTATTTGCTATTTGCCACTCAAAAGTAGCCTCCAGAATTATTTTCCATCTTTCATTTGCATAAAGTGATCATGGGCCTGACTTTACCAAGAAGGGAAATGGCATGACCATTTGTTGTCATCCTGTTGACCTCTGCACCCAAGGTCATGATGCTGTTTCTCCTTCTGCTTCGTCTGTGGCTTCTCTTAGCTGCCTAACAAGAGCAGGGCTGACCTTAAGGTAACTAATCACACCCAACGACATATGTGCTATGAGTGAGTACCCTGAATTTTGAAACGAAATCTCATTTGGCAATATTTCAGTTTGTTGAGTCATGAGCCTGACAAGTAACTGCAACCCGTGAAGCAGCATTTCCTGAGTTCAAGCATGAGAGAGGGAAGTGCGGCTAAGCCTTTGCTCCAAAGCTGCTCTCTCTACTTCTGCCCGAGGCCACAGCCTCATTATAAAGTTTCCACTCTACTCCATTCAACCTCAGTTCCATGAACTCAACCAGATCTTCAAGACCATATGCTAAGGCTTGTGATCAGTGTTTCCCAGGTTTCAACTTTCTCCTGCTCTGTGACAGTACTCTCCCAGGAAGTGACAACAGCTGGTGACTGTTAATCCATGACCAGTGGGCCACCTCTTAGATGATTGATAACAGCAATTTGGGAAATAAATTCCTGTAGTTGAAATTCTCATCTCTTAGAATATGAACAATTAAAATTAACATTATAAAAACCTAGCTTGACAACAGACAAAAGAAACTGTCTTGGGAAAAATGAGAACAGTGCATTAAGGTCTTAAGGTACAAAAATAAATAGGTGACAGATAGATGTATAGAGAGATAGATAGGTAGATGGATACATAGATAGATAGATAGATAGATAGATAGATAGATAGATACATACATACATACATACATACATACATACATACATACATACAGGGATATGCATAGGCAGTTAGTTGATAGGTACATAGATAGATAGATAGATAGATAGATAGATAGATAGATAGATACATACATACATACATACATACATACATGCATACAAACATACATACATAAATACATAGTTATTTAGATATATGATAGATAGATAGATAGATAGATAGATAGATAGATAGATAGATAGATAGATAGATAGATAAAACAAGAGTTGCTTTCCATTAGCCCTGTGTATGGCTTTCTCATCAAAGTCTTAAGCATTGAAATGCCATATATATACTCTATTTCAAAAGAGTTGATAATTCTCTCAAGTTATGATTGAGAAAGCTCAAGTTCATAGGACACGGGAAATATAGTTGACTCCCAACTTCTTGATGTTTTTGCTACTCATATCAGCAAATGGCACATAATCAATTGCTTCTCTTACCTACCAACAAGAAAGAGATCATAGTCGTGGAGAATAGGGATTTGCCTGATGGTCAAGGGATAGTCATAATTGCAGCAGGAGGGGAAATTATTCTGAAATCCAAATGGCCATTGCACTATTAGATAATAATCCAGCATTCTGTGTACATGAACGATGCAAGAAATGGGGCAGAGTCATACTTCAAAGAATAGATCATTGTTTCCCAAAGACTCTTACCCTCTTAGGAGCTTTCCTTTTACTTTTTGTTCTTAATGCCACAAGAAGTATTCTGTTAAAATATACATTTACTACATTACATCTATCAAATATCTATCAGAACTCACCTGCAGAGACCAGCGTGGTCCTGGTGGGGGCAGAGTGACAGGGTTCCTGCCCCTGGGACATAGCTCCCCAGTGTGAGCCTCCAGGAGTATGGATGGCTGCTGTGGGGGTAAGGCTTGTTCGTAGAATAATGTTCATATTTTACATTCCTCAGAGGAAAGTCTTCTCTGTAAATGTTAATGACTCCATGAGAATTGCAGTCTAGGAGTTTAGGGTGTGGCTATGTCTCAGCAAAATGGCAAATACTGGGACCTTGAGGACGGTCCTCAAGGCTATGGGAAAGAGCTCTAAATAAATGAGCTCAAAATAATTTCTGAACAGTGCAAGACGTAAGAATGCAATATGAATTAGGAGGGATTTCATGAATCTAAAGGACCAAAGTGAGCCACACTATGAGCCAGCTTGTCAGAAAGATACAAAAGCAGGCAGACTCCTTAGTTCAAGACTAACCTAGTTCAGAGGGAGGTTAGGCCCCGGTGTGGTAGAAATGGTCATTTCAGGGCAGGGTTCATAACATAATCAAAAGGAATCCTGGATTCAGCAACTGGATTAATATGTAAAATAAGAGACTGGACCTGTGTTCTGCAGGAGATGAGCCAGAGAATATTTTAGGATAAAAAGAGAAAACTGCTTGGAGAACTGACAGACAGACAGACAGACAGACAGACAGACAGACAGACACACACACACACACACACACACACACAGAGAGAGAGAGAGAGAGAGAGAGAGAGA
>NC_034602.1:79525504-79551792 GCF_900095145.1 Mus pahari
CTCTCTCTCTCTCTCTCTCTCTCTCTCTCTCTCTCTCTCTCTCTGTGTGTGGGGGGGTGGTGGTGGTGGGGGTTGGGTTATGGGTGTATGAAGACGCGTGTGTGTGTGCAGTACCTATGGAGTCCAGGAAAAGGTGTGAGATCCTCTTGAACTGGAGTGACAGACAGGCTATTCTGAGCCATCCCATGCGGATGTTGGAAAACAAACTCTGGTCCTGGGAAAGATCAGCATGTGCTCACAGCCACTCAGCCATACCTCCTGGCTCACAAGGGATTAAATTTCAGTTTTATCTAGTGGGAAGTGGGGTGTAGTACTAAGATATGATAATTTTATTTCTTTCTTCACCTCTCTTTCTTGTTTGCCAGAAGAAACATCTTTAGTTAGATAATAGAATAAATGGCTGGGACCCAATTGACCAAAAGATTCAAAGAAAATTTGCTAAGCCAACCAATGCTGGTGCTATGTTAATCTTTTATCTCTGTTGTGAACATTGTCACACTGCCAATATGCTCAGCAAGAGCATCCGGAGCAGCCATTCCTGCCAGGAAAAGGCCAGGCTGGGCAGCAATTTACTGTAGCTCTCTGCTGTGCAAACTTTTAGGGAGTGATGAAATCTGAGGAGCATGTTCTTTACTTGGCTTATTTTCTTCCTGACTGGAAATATTCAGCAAAGTAGCTCACAGTTGGGGCTGTGTGTATGTGTCCTGTGTGTATGTATATGTGTCTGTCTGTCTGTGTCCAATGTTTGATGGAGCAGAATCCCTGAAGGAAGGGTTTTGTGGTTTCCAGGTTGATTTTCTTCTTCATCTTCTGACTCAAGCAATTACTGTTATACATTCATTCACATGTATAAAACACAAAAGGGCCACAAAACAATACTTTAGTGAAGAATACACAGTGCACTGTGATATTGTCCTTTAAGAAGCAGTTCTAGTCTACTATGTGTTATTCAATTATTTTTAAATATTGGTATTACCCACAAAAGTTATTTCAGGAAACAGTAATGTGGACTATGACCTATGGTTGTAAAGTATTGTTTGGGACTCTTCTTGATGACAAAACCAAGCTTGGCCAGTCTGTCCTGGGATTTCCTTCTTACCACTGCTTCCTCTACTTTGAGATCCAGTGAAGAAAGAGACCAAGTAAAAAGAGATGGGATGCATAGACCAGTCAGACCAGCAGTTCTCAACCTGTAAGCCAAAGCCCCTTTGGGGGGTCAAACATCCCTTTCACAGGAGTTGCCTGAAACCATAGGAAAACACAGATATCTGCATTATAATTTACAACTAGCAAAATTACAGTTATGAAGTAGCAACAAAACGATTGATGATTGGGAGCCACCACAACATGAGAAAACATATTAAAGGCTTACAGTGTTAGGAAGGCTGAGAACCACTGGGCTAGACCCTTCTCACACCTTGACACTCAACCAGAATTCCAACTCCTGACCTGGTGCTGGGCATACCTGAGAATTTCAGAGTGAATTTGAAGCATTTGGTGTTGCGATGGCCAAATAAACAACAAGAGTTCCCTAGTCTTGTTTCTGTTACTATAACAGAAAGCTACACACTGAGTAGCTTAGAGAGTGAATGAATTTACCTCTTACTGCTCTGGACATTAGAGGTTGGTGAGTTCCAGAACATGGTACTGATGAGGGACTTGCTGGGCATCATAATGTTGTCAAGGAGCAGGTCATCAGGTGAGGCAGAGAGAGAGGGAGAGAGAGGGAGAGAGAGAGAGAGAAGCAGGGAAAAGGGAGAGAGAGGAGGGAGGGGGGAAAGGAGGGAAAGGGAAAGGGAGGGGGAAGAGAGGAAGAGAGAGAGAGAGAGAGAGAGAGAGCGAGAGAGAGAGAGAGAGAGAGAGAGAGAGAGAGAGAGTCCAAACCACCCTGTTATCACCACCATCACTGCCTGCTGCAGCCAACCAAGTTCTAAAACAGCAGCATTAATCCATTTACCAGGCAGTGCCTTAGTCTCCTAAGCACATCTTGAAGGCCTCACCCCAAAGACCCTTACAAAGAGAAATAAAAATTTCAAAAGGAGCTTGGAGAAGGCAGCCTAAGCAGAGCAGAGGGTCTCTAGGCTGCAGGGCCGATGGAGGAAAGTATTGTCGTCACATCTCAGTGTGGGTTCCTAGAATAAACTGGAGAGTTGAAAAAGAAGAAAAAATCCATATTGTTCAAGAAGGAGAGATAAACACCTAAAACACAATGCGCAGACTTGATACGGATTCACAACCTGGCCGTTTCTTCTGGTCACGGGTTTTCCTGTCTAATGAAATACTGGCTTAAAGACCAGGAGTCAGTCTTGGATCTGGATGCAACGTCCCGATATGATCACACAGCTTCAGCTTTTTACCCACAATTCAGCAGGTCACGTGGAACCGCGTTAGCAGAGAGATAGACGAAAGGGCAACGTGCTTTGCATTCATTCTTCAAGAACAAGGGGCTTTTGAGAGGCCACTGGTCCTGCCAACACTGTTGAGAGCCCCATGCTTATCGCCTCTGCTTGATAGTCTCATACCCAACTGCAAGTCCTTTTACTTCTCATCCCTAGTGTTCCCAACCTCGCCTTTCTAACACCAACATTTTCTTTACCCTCCAGCATCCACTCACACTGCATCATTACGACTGCCATGATCCAGTTTTCATCTCTTACAAGGCAGTTTGCAGACATGACCCTCACCCCTGCACCAACACCAACAGTGTTTCTCCCCTCTTCAGAACATCTGAGTGCTTTGGGGGGCTTGACAAAGATGGTCTTGTTATAGCCATCTACACCCTCCAATTGCAGAGTGCCCTGAACGCATTATTTGGTTTTATGCCTACCTATTACATGCAGGCCTTTCATATAGTCCATGAGTGAGTCCTCTTTTCTAACCATCTGGCTTCCCTACCCGTTCTCATGACTTTTAACCTCTTCCATTTCAGAACCTTCAGAGGACTCATGAGCTCAATCTTCGAGAAGAGCCCCACTGCGGACATCATTCCCTCCAGAAAGTGCTGCATCTGAGAACACAGACATAAGCAAGCCCTTTGCCCAAAGTTTTACCCATGACCTTTTGCCTTTCTGTCTGTTGAACTTCGAGTTTATAGTAAAATCATTCAACATAGAGAATTAATAATTTCTTGGAGCCTCGCCATTTTCCTCTCTTGTAGGGAATCATTTCGAAGTTGTTCTCTCTACGGCTTAAGGTTTCCATCCTCACTAACTTTAGCCTGTTTCTATCCTCAAATTATACCATGCTGTTGTGAATGCAATTGTATAAATTGATACAAGTGTTTTAATGAAACAGTATAATGTGATGCCTTCTGAGCCTAGTGAGGCCTTCCCAGGTCTTGCAATCCTTTGGTCCATTAATGTCCACTACCTTTGGACCTTCAGAATTGTTTTCCCAAATCCTAGCCACAAATCCATCCTCTGGAGCACACAGCTTTTCTTTCACTGGTCTTGATTCCTCAGTACAGTAGACCTACTCCCCTTCTCCATTGTGACAGTTCCTAACCTCACTGCCCTGTATCCTCAGCATCTCTGTGGATATTTGTTTATTATATTAAAAAATTTAACTCCCTGTAACTCATGTGCTAAGTAAAAAGTCAATAAAACCCATTAACCTCAACAGATTTATTTATTACTTATTCAATTCATTTTTATTTACTCTGCTTAATTTTTTTATTGTGAGAAAATATCCACAAAATGTATCACAAAAAAAATGTACATCTTGGTGATATTTGTATAGTCTTGTGCAACCATCACCGCCGTCCATTTCCAGAATGCCTTCATCATATAAATGGAAATCCCACGTCCGTTTGATAAATTCCATGGCTGGCAAGATGGTTCAGTGGGTAAAATACTTGCTGTCCAAGCATGAAGACCTAAGTTCACATGTTCAGCGCCAAAATAACGACGAGGAGTGACTGAATGCCTGTGTCTCTATGACCACAGCACTGTGGAGGTCTGGATAGACAGGCAAATGCCAGGGTTAGGCAGCCAGCCAGTCTATCCAAAGCTGTGAGGTTAATGGGGAGCTGTGACCCCAAATCAAGGTGGAAAGCAATCAAGGAAAGCATCCCAGTGTCAGCCTCTGGTCTCCACATGCACCCCCCACATACATCCAACACACATGCCCACATGAACACACACACACACACACACACACACACACACACACACACAAAACAATAATAGTAAATCTCTAAATCCCTTTCCCCCGGGCAACCACTATGGTATGTTCTGTCTTTATGCCTTTCCTTTTACTGAATGGAACGTACAAAATGTTATTTTTTAATTTTAATAATTTCCTATCTTTCTGGTTTGCTTTCGTTAACAATACTTTCAGTAACTTTTACTTCAAGGATACTTTACAGATGTTAACTGGTTGCATTTTTATATTAGTTCTATGAGGGATATTTTTGAGACTTTAAAAAGATTAGAAATGTTTTACGTTGACTGTGTACATTCACTCAACCACTTGAGTGTGGATACGCGTATATTAGTTCAGGGGCTGGCTGAGGCTTCAGACGTTAGCTGTCCATGGAGCTGGAATTACAGAGGATAGTGAGCTGTCTGATAACTGAACTTACCTCTTTTGCAAGAACAGAACATGCTCTTAGCTGCTGAGCCATTCCTCCAGCCCCAGTGAGCTTCTATTTGAAAGAGATGACTCCAGTGAGTCGCTCTGTGATTTGCAGCTTGTATATCTCAGCGGCATCCAGCTATAGTAAAACAAGGGGGGATTCTCTTATCACGGTACGTTTCAAAACAGCTAACCTTAGGAAATTTGGAATCGGTTGTAGTGTTTGGTGAAGGACTCTCCTGTGCAGGTGGCTACCATTTCCTTGCAGAGTCCTCAGGGAAGGAGGGCGTGGGTAATAAGACCCAGCACAGGCTGGGTCTCTGAACTCTCATAGGGGCATTAATCCTAATCTGAGTACCCCACCTTTATGATCATTCAATTTGTTGCCAATGAAGTTGTAGAGCACCACTTCCCTCCCTTTATTCAGTAGCTTTTGCAGAACGTTTAAATAGCACCTGAATGCTAGCACATTTCATCTTAGTGTATCAGCTCTGTGAGGCAAATACTACTATTGGCTTTCTTTTACAGATGAGACACATACTTGAGGTTGGAGAAATTGCCAGTGACCATTCCATGGGGATGTGTTGTAGCTGAAGTTTTAATCCTAACAGTCAGACTGCCTCTGTAGCGCTACATGTAGAGCACACCCAGACAAAGGGTTTCTTCCATCCGATAGCTCCAGGTCTCCCTCACAGAGGCATAGAATCAATGGGTGGTCAGTTAGGATGTACATTCAAATACCAACAACAAAAAACAAACAAACAAACAAACAACAACAAACTGGAGACTGAAGGCTGCATTCAGGCAGATTCTGAAATTGTTTAAATAGAGAGCTACAAATATGTCAATAATTATCTAAGTCTGGTGTGTTGGCTCCTGAGTCTCAGAAGCACTTGGAAGGTGGGAGAAGAAGACTTGGAAGTTCAATAGCTAGTTCTAGGTCAGCCTGAGTAATAATAATAATAATAATAATAATAATAATAATAATAATGTTCAAAGACTCAGTTTTACAATACAGATAGATTCAGATAGCATGAAAATAGTTGTACAAGTAGACTAATAGTTATATAAAGCCCTTTGCAGTTAGATTGGTGCTTGTGACATCTGTGGCCTTATAAATCTAGGAACCCCCTCCTCAGCCCAGAACCCCCCCCCACACACACAGCTTTCCCGTGGATTTTCCTTAGTCCAGACAAAATATGTCCTGCCATACAGCAGGGTAGGGGTGCTTCAGGAACCACACAGGGAGTTCGGAAGTTCCGGGAAGTTCCCGAGCTCAAAAAACAAAGAGGAGATTGCTACAACATTCTAAAATAAACAGGGACCTAACCTTGGCAATGATCTTTCGCCTCACCCTCTTCATTTGCCTCCCTGATACAAACCACCAGCTGTGATTTACCACAAAAACAGTAGACAAAAGCAAACCACCTCACATGGGATAAGAGAGGGCAGATGTCTTTATACAGAATGCGTTAATCTGAGACAAGAAAGGAATCTGCAACACTCAAAAAACAAGACAAGCTTCCATCCTGTAAATCACTGCAGTATCTAGTGGAATCCTAGGTGGCGTGGCGCCCACGTGCACATAATGCGGGTGACCCACCTCGCCCTGGGAAGCACGTCACTCCCTCCCCTTTGGGACTTTGGGGCAAAAAGCAAAAATCCCAGAGTCTAATCCTTGGGAGTGGAGGGGGGGGCGGGGGGGGGGAGAGGAGCGATGTCCTTTCCGGTTGCGGGGAAACACCCTATACTCCGGGAATTTCCCTGGCCCGGAGCTCTGGAGTTTCGAGCATAAAAGGGGCTGGCGGGAGCCCTAGAGCTCCAGATCAGGAACTCAGAGCCTCTAACCAGCTCCAGCACTCCAGACTCCAGCCGCACTCCAATACAGCACCATGATCCCAGCCACCCGCTCGCTTCTCTGTGCAGCGCTGCTGCTGCTGGCCACCAGCCGCCAGGCCACAGGTAGTTCTCGCCACTGCCTTGGGGGGGAGGAGGGACCTCCGGTGAGCGCAGCCGCCCACAGTCCCGCTGACCCAGAGTCTTCTCCCATAGCGGCGCCGGTCGCCAGTGAGCTGCGCTGTCAGTGCCTGAAGACCATGGCTGGGATTCACCTCAAGAACATCCAGAGCTTGAAGGTGTTGCCCCCAGGACCCCACTGCACCCAAACCGAAGTCATGTGAGTATCTTCCCGCGGAGCTTCTGCCACTTCCAGAGTCGCCCAAACCCACCCTCGCCCCCACACTCCTCCTAGTGGGAATGCCTAACACATGGGTCCATCCTTCTCTGCAGAGCCACACTCAAGAATGGTCGCGAGGCTTGCCTTGACCCCGAAGCCCCTTTGGTTCAGAAGATTGTCCAAAAGATGCTAAAGTGAGTTGTGACTTGTGTTTGTTCCTGAGACTAGAGTCAAGGGTGGGAGTACTGGCATCTGACCCCTGAATGTTAATTCTATCAAGGAAAGTCCGTGTTTATCTAGAGGTCGGAAAGTTGTGGTTATTATTTTGGTAATTGACCTTAATTTGAGATCATTAATTGGTAGAGAATTAAATGCTAGAGAATTGTGTCCTCTTGGCTATTACCACACTCAAAACCCCTATGCAAATGGATGGTGGCAACAGTTCCTAAAAGATGGAGAAGTCACCAATAGCCTATAAAGTCCTTTTAGGGGCAGGGAAAACAAAACAACAACAACAACAACAACAACAAAAACGAGATCCTTGGCAACACATGCCCGAGCCTTCTTTTGCCAGTGAGATTTCCCTGAGTTCAAGGCTAAGGTCTCTGTGATTGTTATATAATTTATTGAATTTAAGCCAAGTAGGGGAGATAATAGCAACTATATCACAGAGTTGTGTGTGAGAGAGGATTAAAGTCACACTTGTAAATTAATCCATGGTAAAGTAGGAAGTGTAGACATGCAGAAATCCCATCTAGAGCCTCAGTGACTGGAATGAAAGAAGAAAGGCTTTGATGACTATTTGTAACAATGACTCTTTTCTGATTGCAGAGGTGTCCCCAAGTAATGGAGAAAGAAGACAGATTGTTCTGATGGAGCCTGTCTGGTGAACGCTGGCTTCTGACAACACTAGCTTAACACATTATACAATTTCTTTTGAGGGTCCTATTTATTTATGTATTTATTTATTCCACAAAGTGTGTGGTTTTTATTTTACATTAATATTTAACAGTATGGATACATTTCATCAATGGTAGCTCAGTTCTGATTGTTCAGTTTAAAGATGGGTAGGCTATAAATATTTCATTAAACTAATATTTAATGTCAACCACTGTGCTAGAAGGGTGTTGTGGGAGAAGAAACGCAGAGAGATAGATGAGAGTTTAGGATCATGTTTTGTGTTAGGGTGAGGACATGCGTGAGAGGCTGTGTTTGTATGTCTTGAAAAGAATGTCAGTTATTTATTGAAAGTCGTCTTTCATATTGTATGGTCAACACGGATGTGTTGAGGCTTCCCTTGGACATTTTGTGTCTAGTTGGTAGGGCATAATGCCCTTTTATATTCTTTACCAGTGTTTCTCCTTGTCTTGCTCGGGACAGAGAAGTTCAAAGGACTGTTACAAATGAAGTAAAAATAAAAGTTTTATTTAAAAAAATATCATGGATGCTTTTTGTCTTATTCTTCTTGACATGGTGGTTTATAATTAATCTTGTACCTGTGATGGCTGAAATTTCTTATGACTTGCGTACTTGAGGAGGAGCAATTGGTACCCCTGAAAATACATTCTGTGGTCCCACAACTTTCTTGATAAATCTAGCTCTATATAAAACATTGCTCTTTTCTACATTGGCCAATTTTTTTATTCAAAAAATTAATTTTTTTAAAAAAAGAAAAATAAAAAACCTCCTATGGCCAGACCACCCTGAACATGCCCAATCTCCTCTGGTCTCGGAAGTTAAGCAGGATCGGGCCTGGTTGGGACTTGGATGGGAGAGAGGGATCATGCCAAGCTGTCTAGACTGGCTTTGGACTCCCAGTCCTCCCACTGCAGGTTCCCTGTACGCCAGGATGACAGTTATGTAGAGTGGACACACCTGGCTCTGAAATTCTTGACAAACTCCTGAAGTCTTATAAACATGATAACAAGCCCTTGAGTAGGTGAGTCTTCCAAACTGTGTAATTATCTTTCCCTTTTAATGAGGTTGGTTACCAGAGGTGAACAAGTGAATTCTTTCTATGGACATTAAAGCCTTATGTTAATGAAAATGCTAATAAAAGTAATGGCATATACAGGTAAATACACACTGTGAAGTAAAAAGTTTAAGGAAGCAGAATGAGAGCTAATGAGAGGTATGGTTTCAAAATATACCATGTTTTATCAGTGGGTCACATATTAAGGGCAATGTAGTCAGGTAAGAATGTAGATTAGGATACCTAAGTGATGCTAAAAAAAAAGCAAAGGGAAAATTTAGAACTTAAAAAATATGAAAGGCAGATAAAATAGAATAAAAGAAATGATCTCAACCATGCATGCAAAAACCCGAAGAAATAACCTGAGGAGTGTCTGGGGAATCCAACAGGAAAATTCCCAAAGGTCAGGCTTAATTTCTCAACCCGTGGCACCCTGGGCTGGGCTGCTGGCTTGCTGTCATAGAAGATGTGAGAAAAGCAATGCATTGCAGAAAGTTTACGTACCACGTGATCAAAATTAATATCACCAGTTAGAGCTTTTGAATAACTGTGGTGCAGCTGCTGACAGAAAAAAGGATGGGAAAGAGAAGGGCTCATCAGTCACAGGGGTACTCTTCCACCTAATCCAGAATCCCAGAGCATGCAAGAGAGCAGCTCATAGATTCAAATTTGTACCCAACGAGCACACATGTCAAGATTGTCTATCTGAGGGACAAACAAGACACAATCAAAAACATATACAGATAAGAAAAGACAGAGAGATATGAGAGCCAGACACAATGATGTGATACAATGAAGTCCGGAATAGGAAAAAAGAAAAGACATGGATGGAATAGCGGTGGAATTTGAATTAGGACCGAGTTTAGTGAACAGCAGTGCACTGGGATCAGACTCTTGGTTTTGATAAAACCTCTATAACTATGTAGCATGTCGACAATATGAGACACAGAACAGAAACTCAGAGAAACTTCCCCTCACATAAATATTTTCTAATTCTAAAATTATCAATTAAAATTTCAAATTTTCAGCATGATTTTGGAAAATGCACAGTAAATAAAAACAACTAGGTGATAGACTTTAATACAACTGTAATAAAATTACAACAAACTTAAATGGAAATAACCCAATAACCCAATTTTAAAAATGGGGTACAGAGTTAAACAGAGAGTTCACAACAGAGGGATCTCAAATGGCCGAGAAGCACTTAAAGAAAAGTTCAAAGTACTTAGTCATCAGGGAGATGCAAATCAAAATGACCCTGAGATTTTACCTTACACCAATCAGAATGGCTAAGATCAAAATCTCAGGTGGCAGCAGATGGTAGGGAGGTTGTGGTGGGATGTGTTTATTGTTGGTGGGATTCCAAACTGGTATAACCACTCTGGAAGTCAATCTGGCCGTTCCTGAGAAAATTACAAATAGCACTACCTGAAGACTCAGCTATACCACTCCTAGGCATATACCCAAAGAATGCCTCACCATACCAGAGGGACATGTGCTCCATGATGTTCACAGCGGCCTTATTTGTGATCGCCAGAAGCTGGAAACAATCCACAACAGGAAAATGGAGACAGAAAATGTGGTTCATTTACACAATGGAATATCACTCAGCTATTAAGAATGAGGGCATCAGAAGTTTTGTAGGCAAATGGATAGAACTATAAAATATCATCCTGAGTGTGTGTCAAAAAGAACATACATGGTATGCACTCAATAGTAAGTGGATATAAGCCAAAAAGTACAGAATACCTAGGATACAACCCACAGAATTTAAGAACTTTCACAAGCAGAAAGGCCAAATGAGGATGCTTCAATCCCATGTAGAAAGGGGAAGGAATTAATCATGGGAGGCAGAGGGAAGAAGGAATTTGGGTGGGAGTGGGAGAGGGGAGGGGAAAGGGGCAACAGGATTAGGTATGGGGGGGGCAGGAGAGAAGCCCAGAGGGCCAGCAGAATGAATGGAAATATGTAGCCTCAGAAGATGAAAGATGGAAAGACATTCTAGAAACTACCAGAGACCTGGGAGTTGAGAGACTCTCAGGACTCAATGGGAGGGACCTTAGATGAAATGCCCCACAGTGGGGAGAGGGAACTCAAAGAGTTCACCTCCAGTAGATAAACAGTCACAAGAGGAGAGATGATGTTACTAACTCACAGTCAAAATTTCTGACCCAGAATTGTTCCTATCTAAAAGAACTGCAGGGACAAAAATGAAGAAGAAACTGGGGGAAAGGAGGTCCAGTGACTGGCCTAACTGGAGATCCATCTCATGGGGATACACCAAGGCCTGACAGTTTTACTGATGCTATGGTGTGCTTACATACAGGAGCCTAGCATGGCTGTCCTCTAAGAGGCCCAACCAGCAGCTGAATGAGACAGATGCAGATACCCAACCATTGGGCTGAAGTCAGGATCCCCTGTGGTTGAATTAAGGGAAGAATTGGAGAAGCAGAAAAGGAGGGAGACCCTATAGGAAGACCAGCAACACTCAACTAACCAGGACCCCTGGGAGCTCCCAGACACTGAGTCACCAACCAGGCAGCATAGAGGAGCTGGTTCGAGGACCCTGGCACACATATATCAGAAAACTTCCTGATCTGGCTTTTGTGGGAAAAGGTGTACCTCATCCTTGAGAGAATTGAGGCCCCAAGAAGAGGAGAAGGAATGAGACGAGGAACTATTGGAAGGGGAACCAGGAGGGAGGAGGGAGCAAAGGGTGGATTGTAAATAATAAAAACAAACAAACAAAAAGACTAAAAAGTCAAAGATTGGCTTGAAGATATTTCTTGAGTATTTGACTCTAAATAGCTTAAAATAAAAATAAATGAAAATGTCTCCCATCACACAAAACCTACCTGAAAGGAACTCAATATACATCATCAGTTACTAAATATTATTGATACATTCATAAACAACTGATCTACTAATGAATGTACATATAGAAACAAGCAGTCATGAATAAAGAATAAAGTCTGAGTCAAAATATAAAGGGGGCAATTATAGAAGAGACAAAGTTCTGTTTAAATTTTACAGATAACATTAAAATACATAAAAACAAGTTGTCAAGACTAACAAAAAGCAGTAGAAAACTCAGAATCCATAGGTATAAAGGATTTTTTTGTACCTGGTGTGATGGTGGTCCACATCTATAATCTCTGTGCTTACAGTGTCTATAGTAAAAGACTTGTCTTGGCTACATGGTGACTTAGAAGCCATCACAGGCTACATGAAATTGTATCTTTAAAAAAGGATTAAAGATATATAATTCACCTACCAGGAATGACATCTATATATTTTATCGGCATAGCCATCGTGTTAGCTTCCCATAGATAAAGATTCTAACTTTATCTTTAACTCAATTCTTAATAGGGAAGGTATTGAAATATTGCTAATAGTATGGAAAGGTTGAAAAATAGAATTGAGTTGGCTTGACTGACACTTCTAGATAGCTTGCCTGTGATTGCATAAGTCACAGAGGATGTGTTGTTGTTGTTTTGTTTGTTATTTCTTGTTTAATTTTACAGTGCACAAGAAACTTTTTTCTACAGGAGGCTTCATAATTGGACTTGAAGAATGTATCAAAGACAGAAAATGTTGAAATGTTACAGAAATGCACCAGGATCATCACTTTTTATAATGTTGTTGCCTTTCTTGTTGAAATAGATATGACCATACACTGTGCATGCTTGCTGTGGTTAATAACTCATCTCTCAGCTTCCTAAATTTGCTTTCACAATGCCAGAGTCATCTTGCTTTTTCATATGCAGCATAAACATCTAGTGTGATAAAAAAATATTACCATGGAGATGTGCCCTCATTCCTTATGTTTATTTTAGACGTAGTTTTGTCAATTTTGGAGTTCTCATATTTATTTCTTAGGTTGCATGACAGGAATTTAATGCAATTTAACTACGTGATGCTACCTCCACAAAAGGCTCTAATTTTAAAAAAGGAAATGGGAACACATAGTTTTGTATTAAGAGTCATTTTGTGCCAAAGTCTTGGAATATGCTCCAGATCTAATATATTAGACTAGCATTAGTTATTACTTAGTATTAATTAAAGTGAATTTTAAAAACTACTAACTACTGAAAGCAAAAAACATTCTTAGAGTAATAGTAGTAGTAGTAGTAATAGACTAGCTGTTTTAGTGGATAGAAGTATCCTACATGGAAAATAATTCTTTCTTTTCTGTTTTACTTTATTCATCTTTTACAAATATGTCACTATCTCTGATACATTATACCTAATAAATGTTTTTGGTTTTAATCTTCATAATCACTTTCTTCTCTTATTACTTTGAACAACGAAAATCTCTCTGTCTTCTCACCCTCCTCAGTATAGATAGCAGATAAACTTTACAGTGTGACATTATGCACATTGGCCACGGAAACAACTTTATGTGAGAGTATCAGCCTCCCAGTGGAAGTAATATCCAGAGGTATTGACAAGATTCTAAGGGTCACAGAGCTCCTCTTCCTGCACACAGGCTAATAAGAAGATCAAGAATGGGGGCGGGGCAGACTGGGTCTCTAAGGAGGCCATGTTTTAGGGGAAAAAAGGTGAAAAGAAAAAACAAAAGAGAAAACAAAAAGCTCTCTCACCTTTTTGTTCAAGACATGGCCTCCTCAGAGACACTTATAAGTGTCCCAGTGTAACAAACAAAAAGGGTAAACTGTGTAATGGCAGACGACAAAGAATGCTAGCTAATTCTCCACAGGCAGCTTTGATGAGCTCAGGTACTTATTATAATCTCAAGACTGAAAAAGGAAGGAAAAAGTTACTAGACATTAGCCAATAGGGAAGTAAAAATTTTCCCAGTTTGTTTTATTGGGAGGGAAAGGAAGTATGGGATGAAATGAAACTCTTAATGAAGTTGTGACCTTTTCTGGAGGAGGAACTATAGAATTTTATAGGAAACAATGACATTTGAAGCTAATTTAAAGAATGCTGCAATGAGAAAAGTGTGTGTGTGTGTGTGTGTGTGTGTGTGTGTGTGTGTGTGTGTGTGTGTAAAGCAGAAGTCAACACCATGTGGGCACAGGGAATCCAGATGCAGGGTTTCAGGGTTCTGTAGCACACACTTTGCTGACGGAGCCATCTCCCTACTCCTAATGAATATTATTTTCTTTAAGACTGTTGGTACAAAGCATGTCTCAGCATAGTCTTTCTTCTTTTGTCTTTCCCTATAACTGTGTCAAGATCTAATGAAATCCATGCTCTATGTGTAAGTGGACAATGGAATTCAGAATAAATGAATAATTTGTATTTAGTAAGGAGCTATATGCTGAAAAACTAAAATTGAAACACTAAGAATGAATTATGGGTTTCAGGTCTTTTTTTTAAATCTTGTTATTGATTATCCCATACTTAACATACCTTTACCTGCAACAACAAAACAGGTCAAATTAAGTGAATAACTAATACAATTATGAATATGTTACTTGGTCTTGAAAATTAAAGTATCTCATTTACTTTCAAGGCAAAATACCATTGAGTTTTGTTTGAAAAGATTGAATTTATCTTATACATTCCGAGAGAAGCTGGAAAACATTACAAACAGGCATGCCTCAGGAAGTCCAGCTTTGTGACAAAAAAAGTCTTTAGGGGAAAGTCTCAGGTACACTGATTGCTGAGTCCTGGCCCAAAGTCTCAGTGAACATGGGACATAGTCCAGGCAGGGTCTTGATCTTTTGAGTCCAGACTCACAAAGGACCCAGGGGAGGAGCTAGCCTGTGATCTTCTGCTGCCCCCACTTCGCCTATGCTCCTTTCAAACAAATCTTTGCTTGCTCTGTCCTCTCCCCTCAGAAGGTTCCCTGACTCTCAGAATTCTCTCCTCTCCCTGGAAGGCTTCTTTAACATTGTCATAACAGAGAAGGTCCCCTGTGTCTGACAGAGCTCACAATGCCACAGTGGAAACTGGATGAGTTACTGCTTTTCTCCAAATACCTTGAGTGTGTCTCATAGCTTATCACAACAGCGTCTCGTTGGGTTTTTGTGTCTTCCCCCTCAGGTCAAGAAGTCGAGGGTCATGGGGTATCCTACCTCTCTAGGTGTCCAAGGCACCTAACTTCATTCTTACATTACAAATCTTGAGAACCTACGTTGAAAATGCTGAGAGAAAAGGAGAAAGGAAGTTTAAAAGCAAGCTGAAATTTCCCTCTTGATAGAGAATCTATCAATAAGCGGAGTCCGTAACACTCAACTGCAGGCAAGATGGACTGAATGGAAAAGAGAATCAGTTTGTCTTTTTGTGATACTAAAGCCAGGTGAGAGTGGGTGGAAGGCAGAATTTCCAAACTCAAAGCTTACACCCGGTGACTGTTCTCACTCATACAGGGATAGGTGGCTTTTCTCTCTTTTGGCTCAGCTTCAAGCAGCCTCTCCCAGATCAGGCTCTGGCAGAACTCCAAGGTGCTGGGTTGCCAGCTGCGACCCAGCAGGAAGTAAGGACCTGTTTTTTTTTTTTTTTTTTTTTTTTTTTTTAATCATTTCCTGACAAAAAGGACCAGAGGGAATTTTTTCTGACTTGGACATGATTACTCATTTGCCCTCTGGCAAGCTTACCAAGGCCTCTACAAGGGTTAGGCTCAGGCACAAAGGACTGGCAAATGCTCCCTGGGTCTGTCAGCTTACTCCCAGAGCTGTGCCACTGATCATTTGTCTTGAATCCAGACTGGAAAGAGAGAGACAGCAGGGACTGGAGTCTTGCTTCTCAAAGGATAGTTGGGACTCTGTCATCAAAAGTCAGCAAGAAAATGCTTAGGGTCAGGCATAAAAGACAAGCAAGCATATTAGAGATGCACTCGTGGGTGCTTTGGATTGAATGAATTAAGAGATCTAGGGATGTTTTCGTCATTCATTTTAATTATATGCAGATGAGTGCTTGCCCAAATGCATATACGGGTACCACATGCCCGTCTGGTACCCACAAAGGCCAGTTCTGGGGAACTGGATAATAATCCTCTGAATAAGCAGCAAGGGCTCCTAACTGCTGAGTCATCTCTTCTATCCCCGAGGGATTTCATGCATCCTAATGATGTCACTATTGTTCCCTCAGCCAGATCCATTCCTAATTCAGGAAGCACTAACTGCAAGAGGGGCTGGCAGTGGAGACATCTTGATGCCTGGTGGCAAGTAGGAAAGCAGCATCGACCACTAGACCATCCCTGCAGCTTCATCTCTACGCTCAGGATGAGCACGGCTCTGGACTTAAAAGATCTCTCATGTGGTCCTCCTCAAAACAGAGAGACATAATAAGTACAGCAAAACATAAAAGGATGATAAATCAATGCCTAGTGGTGACCCCATTCCCTTCAAGTTGGTAGTATGACTTTAAAGTCTGGGCATAGAATTTGTCATTTGAGTCATACCAAATGGAACTGGCTGGAGGTGGTACTTAACCCTTCCAGAAAGAATTGAATTATTTTAGTATAATGTCATTTCTCTTTAAAGCTTCAAAAACAGCAAGTCAAAGGTTGTTAGGGACCGGCTATGAAGATGGGCATTGTGTTAGAAGAAAAAAAAAAAAATGCTAGTATTCCATTTTGTAAGCAACTGTTGATTTACTCTGTAGTTACTGGTATATATTTAGCAATTACTTTTTGAAACATTGTATGCTTCAGAGACTACTGTAGGAACCTAGGACTTTATTCTGTCCTCTCTATTTCCTTATGTCAACATATCAGATTGTACCTGGAAATCCCTACAGCAGACAGCTTCTGTTTTCTATTATCTTAAAGAGACTAACGGGCTGCCCAGCATCCTGATAATACTGAAGGCAAATATTTCAGTTAAAAACCTTGTAATGTGGTCACATTAAATCCACTGAAGTCTGTGAGCCTTATCTAGGCAGTTAAAACCCGTGGATGAAATGCCCATGAATCAAATGCCTCTTAGAAATGCCAATTTCCACCGACTTCAGTTCTGAAGAGGATATATATTAATTTGGGAGTGGGGAGGACAAAGCATACATATGTGTTAAATTAAATACACCATGTTCATTCTACAAATGCAAAGTCTTACTGGGAGTACAACACCCAGATGTTACACCACCGCACCGATTTTAAACGTTAGGAAAGCCGAAGTTGAGCTATGAGATACAAACATTAAAAAAAAAAAAATTCTCCCAAACCTATGAATCACTTATCTCAGGAAACATCTAATTCTTTATAATTTTTCCTAATAATTGAGATGAGTATGTTCATTCATATTTTGTAGTTTTAGTTAATAAGCCAATTGAATTAGGTAAGAGACTCATCTAAATTCTTTTTTTCCCCTGAAACAGAGTTTCATTAAACAGCCCCCATCGCCTGGAGCTCACAGAGATCTGGGCACCTCTGTCTGCCGAGGACTGGGGTTAAATGTGTTTGCCATCAACCCCTGCTCCAAATGATCTCCTAAGATGGAAAAAGAAACTAATAGAAAATTGTTTTGTTTTTCAAGAATTATTTGAGTGTGTGTGTGTGTGGTTTTTACTCTTAGGTGAGTCTTGTTTTAGTAATATGGAGGCAAAACCAAATTTTGTCTTTTATAACTTTAGCATTTAATATACACTGAGCTTTTCGAAACATTAGCGGTTATTCATCTGAATATTTTGAGATAGTTACTAGCACTTGGGTGCATTTCGGAGATAAGAAGTTAGCACATCGGTCGCAGGTGGGAGTTTGTGTCCCAGTACCTGGTGGCACAACATTTCCTATCTGGCAGCTTTGTATTTCCACCTGCCTTTCACTCACTTCTCTATAAAACAACCACAGAGGTCTCAGGCTCTCAGAGAGCTGCACTCAGACCCATGACTATCTACAACTTGTGTTCTATGTGACCAAGAACCAAAACCCAGGGTGAGAAAAATGAGCTAGTGAAAGACAAAGGTTAGAGCTGAGCGTTTCAATAGCTTGTCACAATCAGTGAACGTTCACTATGATCCTCTAGTGGAGAGATCAAATCACCGGGACACGAAAGGATGTATACGGTGGGGGGGGGGTAGAGAGAGAGAGAGAGAGAGAGAGAGAGAGAGAGAGAGAGAGAGAGAGAGAGAGAGAGAGAGAGATTGTAATCTGGCATTTAGATATTCCACAGGTACAGGTAGGTACATTTGTTAAGCAGACATGTGAAGGGCGCTACCTCCTCTAGGTGTCAGCACTGACTGGTGAGCAGACTGTCCCCAGGAGAGCCCTTGCCTCCTGCAGCTGGAGACCACCGAGAGACCACCAAGTCTCTGTTTCCTGAATTCATGAAAATCTCTTACACCCGATGTGGTGCTCACCAGCACACTGGAAGAGCCTCGGAAGTTCCAAAATTTCACAGAGGAAGTTATATGAGATTACAACACTTTGTCCTAGGTTAAACATGAATTAAACTTTTGACACATCTTTTCCCCCAAGCCGGGTAGAAGGATATGACACGAAATGTGATTTACTCGTGCTCAGTACACCACAGGAACAATGCACTCTTGTGTACAGCCTGAGATGACTAAATATCAACAGTGTACTTACGCAGACATAAATAAATCTTCATCTAGTATTATCTATGAGTATGTAACCAATAGAGAAGCACCCCCCCCACCCATCCCCCGCGCGCTCGCGCGCGAACACTCACACCTTAATTTCTCCAGTCCTAATGACTAAAGTTCCCCAAACTGCTAGGTCTCCACTGATGACATAGCTCAGTAACCACTGTCCTCTAGCAGGTGGTCTCTTCAGCGCAGACATCACTTCCTTCCTTTTGAGGATTTGGGGAAGGACATCCCAGGGTCCCGTAGTGGAAGGGCGGGGCAGTAGGATGAGACAGGCAGCTCACGCGCGCGTGTCCCCAACCCACTCAGCTCAGGGGCGGGGCTCTGTCCTTCCTGATGTGGGGACCCTGAGCTCAGGGAATTTCCCTGGTCCCCGGACTTTTCCAGACATCATGCATAAAAGGAGCTCTCGGCACCTCAGAGCCCCAGACTGCGCCTCAGTGCCTCCAGCAAGCTCCCTCCCGCGCTCCAGACTCCAGCCACACTCCAGCCTAGCGCCATGGCCCCTCCCACCTGCCGGCTCCTCAGTGCTGCGCTGGTCCTGCTGCTGTTCCTGGCCACCAACCACCAGGCTACAGGTGGGATAGGAGGCTGATGTTTCTGGGGAAGCCTCAGGTGGGCGCAGCCATCCCCAGCCCTCTAACCCAGTGTCTTCTCCTACAGGGGCTGTTGTGGCCAGTGAGCTGCGCTGTCACTGCCTGAAGACCCTGCCAAGGGTTGACTTCAAGAACATCCAGAGCTTGACTGTGACGCCCCCAGGACCCCACTGCGCCCAGACAGAAGTCATGTGAGTGTCTCCCTGGATAGCCTCTGCCATGGCCAGTGTTGCCCAGACCCTCCTGCCGCCCCATGCTCACCCCAAAGAAACCTCGTGCCTTATAATGATCCCCACTTCTCTCTGCAGAGCCACTCTCAAGGGCGGTCAAGAAGTTTGCCTCAACCCTGAAGCCCCCCTGGTTCAGAAAATCGTTCAAAAGATACTGAAAAAGTGAGTCGTGATTTGTGCTTACACCTGACTGGCATCCAATTTCTGAAAATTATAGCAGGGAAAATCAAGGTTAACTTCAGTTCAGGAACCTGGATTATTATTTTCATTGTTAACTTTGTCTTGTGAGCATAAGTTTGAGTGGATAGAAGAAGGATCCGACCAGCTCCTTTCATCCACACACAAAAGTCCTTTCTTAATGGATGGTCCCTGTGTGTCCCTAAGAATTAACTAGATAGAACCGGCTAGCGCTATTGTAAAGCCTGCTTTCTATTAAGATTCAATACTTCACCCCTACCCTTTCCATGTCTGTGAGCTGTAAAGTCTAACTCCTGGTTTTGGTCAAGGTCAGCCGCTAAGGCTTCCCAATGAAGAGCTGGGGTTTGCCGTGAGACGCTTGAAATTCAGGTGTAGGCTCTCGCTCTTATCACGACTGAGTTAAGTGAAAAAGCAATAGGCACTGTTCTTGTTTACAACCTACTCGAAGTCATGCCTTGACATTTTTATTCTTAACATCATTTGGAAAGGTTGAAGCTGGTACAATTGTAACGCCAGCACTACTATTCTAGTTTCAAAGGGCCCAGAGTGTTTATTGCTGGAAAGCCCAGCAATAGGTAATAGGTCCCTGGTGGGGGCTAGAGATGATTGCGTTTGGAGAATAAATCAAGGTCCAAGATGAAGTTAAAAGAAGAGGGCTCTGCAATCCACCTTTAAGATACCCACTAACAGCAACCGTTTTCTCATCACAGAGGCAAGGCTAACTGACCAGGAAAGAAGGAGCCTGGGCTGCTGTCCCTCAAGGGGAAGAACCAAAGAGAAAAGAAACCAACAGCACCCGGGAAGCCCAGATCGTGCCTGATGTGCCTTGCTGTCTGAGAGTTCACCTATTTATTTATCTATGTATTTATTTATTTATTTCCATTGCCCAGATGTTGTTATGTTTATTATGATATCTAAAGATATGCATTCGCTAATTCACTGTGATATCTTAAAAGGTCATTTTGATATGTTAAAGTTTATTTTAATAGTTTAATGTGTTCAATTAAAGTTATTTAACGTATATAGTTGGGAGGTGATGCATTTTTAAATCTATTTATTCATTAGTTTCTGGGGAGAGGGTGAGTTGGGCACGAGCTACATCACACCCACACTGTGATAGAGACTGGGGATAAGGGGTGGGGGTGGGGACAAATGCACCGAGAAGAGTAGAACGGCATTATTTAAGTTTCAGTGTTTCTGAACTGTATGTACAACATTTCTGATGCTGAATTTTCAATGTAATGTTGTGAGTATCCCTTGGACATTTTATGTCTTCCTTGTAAGGCACAGTGCCTTGCTTAGCAATTGTTTTGTCATGCTTTCTTGTGTCTTGAAGTGGACACATTTATTTATTCATGTTCTTTTACAAATAACAAAAAATAAAAACTTCTGTTAAAAAATATCTCGTGCTTAAGCTTATTTTATATTTCTCAATATTTTGTTCTTCCATCGTACCAAAGGTGTCAGGAATGTTTAAGAAACCATCTTTCCTGCAGGGACAGCTACTAGCTGGAGCCTCCCTTGTTTCTGTCAGGAAGGCACACCCGATGCCTTTCAAAGTCCCTGCAGGATTTGTCAGTGAAAGAATCCCTCTATAACATATTTTTTTTCCTAGAAACAACTCGAGGTTCAGCACTAGTCTGAGGAACTTTTAAAAAGTGTTTTTTAAAGCTCTCATTTAAATTACTTTACTAAACTTTTATTCGTGTGTGTGTGTGTGTGTGTGTGTGTGTGTGTGTGTGTTTATAAACAGGTCTTGCTTTCCTTCCTACTGAGGTTGATTCGGAACTGTAGTAGTGTGGCAGGTCCTTCCTCAAAAGTCGATCTGTGCAATGAAGATAAAGCTTAGGAAACATGAGATGAGCACTTTGTCAGTGTAAGAGACCACCATGGGGGCTTTCTCCTAGCCTCCAGGGAGAGTTGGCTTAATTTCCAGAATTGCAGCACTTTTCTAATGTTGCCAAGTCTGAATGCTCTCTAAGCATGTCAGTGTTAATGTAAGCTTCCCAGACAGGCAGGACACACGGAACCTCCAGAACAGAGGTAAAGACTGACATGAGGCAGGGAGAGCTGAGCTGTGGAAATACCTTCCAGACCTGAGAGGGAGAGACAGACAGACAGACAGAGAGAGAGAGAGAGAGAGAGAGAGAGAGAGAGAGAGAGAGAGAGAGAGAGAGAGAGAGAGGTGATTCTGCCATGGAGGTCAGGGGTTGTCTGGTGCCCTGGCACTCGTTAGAAGCACTATTTCTTATGTCCTTTCAGACACCTATACTGTTCTTTTACCACCCTCCTCATTCTTCTGCATTTATCTCCCTGGAGTTCCCTAATTAGAAAATCCACTTTTCCCCCTTGTCAGATCACTTGTACCAGACTAAATTTATCTATTTAGATAAAACTGAATGGGATTTTTTCTTTTTAAGGTAAAGGAGATACTCTGAGCTTCAAGACTACCAAGTGACATCATCTTCACAATTCTATTAAATTTTCCACTTAGAGAGTTTGGTTTCTTGATACATAGAAAAACTGAGGCATTTAACAAGATAGCAGAATTGGAACTCATAATTCATTTTTAGTAATTGCACTTTGGATACGTGGAAATAGCACATAGCTGTAACCAAATACAAATTATTGCTATATTCTGAATTCCGTTGCCCCGACAGCCTACACATAGGGTGGATTTTATTAGTTATTGATAGGGTTATAGGAAAGAACATAGAAAGAAAGACTATTGCAACATGCTAAGACTTGGGGTTATTCTCAAAGAAAAAAAAAACTTTCTCTAGAAATAGAGAGATGGTTCAGTCAACAAAGTTTGTACCACACAAGCCTGAGAACCTGAGTCTCTGGATTCCCTGCACCCACTTAAAAACTGGGCATTCGTTAATTTCTGCCCTACACACACACACACACACACACACACACACACACACACACACACACACACTCACACACACTTCTCATTACATCACTCTTTAAATTAACTGCAAATATCAATTTCCTATAAAATTTCATAGTTCCCCCTCCAGAGAAGTTCATGACTTATTAAGAGTTTTATTGCATCCCATACTTCCTTTCCCTCTCTAATAAAACAAACTGGAAAAAAGAATCTACTTCCTTATTGACTAATGTCCGACAAATTTTTCCTTTCTTTTTTAACAACGAGGGGCAAGACAATCCATTGCTCTTGAGAGTGAGGTGCCTGGGTTCATCAGGGCTGCCTGTGGAGAGTCAGCGAGCATTCTCCGTTGTCTGCACAGTTTATCCTTTTATTATGTCCACCGGGACACTAGCAGAAGACAACGTCTAGCTGGGGAGAGCTCGTGTTTCCTCTCTTCTGAGACATAGCCTTTTTAGAGACCTTGGCTGGTTCCAACTCTTGATTCCCCCATCTCAGCCTCCAAAAGGCTGGGATTACAGGCCTCAGCTACTGTACCTGGAGCTGGTTTTTGGCTTTGAGTGAAAGAGAAACTGGGAGCACCAAAATTAAAGCAGGGCATACAGGCAGGTCGCCAAGCACCAAAATCCACGTAGAGGTGAAAATTCCAACTACCTAGTAGTTCTGCCTACAAGACCTGTTTTTGTTTTTGTTTTCTTACTAGAGTGGTGGTGATAATATTCCTACAGCTCAACCCAGACTGTTTGGTAAATGATTTGAATTATTATATTCAACTGAGATATCATATCCAACCATATTAATAAAGTTTCACTGGATTTGAGTGGCTTTGCTTTTGCCGTGTTTAAGACAAGGACTCTCTACTTAGGCCTGCCTGGCCTGGAACTTGCTATGTAGACTATGCTGGCTTCAAACTCTCAAGAGAGCCATTCTGCCTCTGCCTGAAGCAGTTGTTTTATCCTTACATAGTTTGTTATCTCGGTGACATTAAGGACCCTAGATGTGACCAACAGCATTCCATAGTTACTCTTTGCTAAATTCATATTAATTATAATTATTATATTAGCAAACAATTAGACTTTGGTGAGTTCTCCATGATCATTTCTCTGAATGTTGAGTTTTTAGTTTAATACTGGGGGCCTGTTACATTGATTTTAAATATTCACTAGTGTTAGGCAATGTGACTACTGTCATTAGCTTCATTCAGTTTTGTCATATTTGTCTCGCACAGCTGAAACGTGTGTGAATGAGTGCAGTGTCAGCATGCTGAAGCCTATGACTTTTTTTTTCCTGCCGCTGATTGAAAATGTCCAGTTGACGCTTGGAAGCTTTTACTGAGGCTGAAAAGAAGTTCAATAATTGGGATGCACCAGGCTAAACCAAAGACTTCTGACGGTGTTTCCTGAATGGGAATGCTTACACAGTACCTAGACAGGAACACGGGAGACTAAAGGAGAGTGAGGAGAGGGTCTGGTGGGGATCATTAGTAAGGTGTGATGTAGCACAGGGTTAATCCGAAGGTGAATGAACATCCATGAGGCCTTAGTTAGCTCCTTATTGATGTGATAAAACACCCGACAAACACAACTTGGGGTTTATTCTGCCTTGCAGTGGGGCTGTCACGTGACTGGGGCTTTCACAGCACAGGAGCATGCTTATCCCGCAGCCAGGCATCAGAAAGTCACGTGCCTTCTCCCTTTCCTAACCCCTTTATAACCAGTTGCTCCCACAGAACGTTGCTGCCCATGCTGAGGGTGGGTTTCTCTGGTCTCTCAAGCCTTTTGGTAAAACAGTGTCATAAACGAAGCAGGACTCACGTTTCCATGGTGCATCAAGTTGATGATGAAGATCAACAATTACATATAATAAGCACACGCGCCGGGCGTGGTGGCACACGCCTTTAATCCCAGCACTCGGGAGGCAGAGGCAGGCGGATTTCTGAGTTTGAGGCCAGCCAGGTCTACAGAGTGAGTTCTAGGACAGCCAGGGCTACACAGAGAAACCCTGTCTCAAACAAACAAACAAACAAAAAAGCACACGCACACAGAAACTCATATGGTTACTTGGATAATTTTATAGACATTTGTAACTCTTTCATGCATGCGAATAGAGAACATTTAAAAGACACAGCATGTTTTTCTATGTTTGATTTTGTTATTTTATTTATTTATGTTTCCATACTCATTTATTTCTGTGTGTGGGCATGTAAGAGCCACGGAGTGCATGTGGAGCTCAGATGATGTCATTCAGGAGTCAGTTTTCTCCTACTGTGTAGATTTCTAAATCAAATCATCAGACTGGCTGGAAGCCCCTTGGCCCGCTGAACAATCTCGTGGTCACATTGACAAATTTTGTAATTCTATAATAATACAGATGCAAAAAAATGTAAATTACAGGTCATAGGAAAAATCTGCTTTTATATTTATAATACTAAGATTTCTATAAAACATTTATGCATACACATGCAATATATATACATCAGTTCTAGGAACAATAGCAAAACTAACAGCCATGCACATTCCCACTACCAAGTCAGAGAGATTCACCAGGATTCCTATTCCATTGTGCACCCTCCCAAGGCTCAGCCCCTCTTTCTCCCTGACTGTGGAACTTCCTCCTTGAATTCAGTCATCTTACACGTGCAACTAAGGTTAACATATCACTGGACTTTCAAACAATTCTCCAGTTTTATCTTTGAACTTCAGATGAATGAGATGATACTTTATAGATGAGAGTTTACAATAACATTTGGCCACATGAGTGTGCACTTCGCACAAAGGTGACCCATTTTGCAGAATTTCATATCAGCATTTGTTTGATTCACTGAGGACTAGAAATTTTAGTTGCTTATAGTTTTGCTATTATGAATGCGAATTCAATTTTTTGTACTAGTTTCCAGTTATATTTATCATAGAGACCAAGAATATACAATAGAAATGGAATTACTAGCTATGAGGTACTAATTATCAATTTATCTTCAAGTAATGAAGGATGGGCAAGTAATACTAAAAGCTATTTTCAAAGTGATTGTGGTGGTTGGGCCAAAAGCGACTCATGAGCATTCCTCGTCTGCCACCTGCTGGTCACTGTCAGACTCAAAGCTGTCAGACTGTATAATAGTAGTCACTATATTCTTTTTGGGGGGGCGGTTATTTTATTAGATATTTTCTTTATTTACATTTCAAATGCTATCCCGAAAGTTCCCTATACCCTCCCCCTGCCCCTGCTCCCCTACCCACCCACTCCCACTTCTTGGCCCTGGCGTTCCCCTGTGCTGGGTCATATAAAGTTTGCAAGACTATATTCTTTTTCCTTATGACAAATGCACTTTTAATATAGTCTCACATAGTTATGGAAAATTTGAATACATCAATTTAGAATTAGATTATATTTAATTTATGGATTAGTTTAAAGAGATAGTTGGTGAATCTTTTAAAATACTAAACCATTGTTTAATATTCATATAGTCTGTGAAATAAGATCTTTAAATTCTTTGAATTACATTCAGAAGATTTTCTCCTTGCATATTTCTTCTCAAAGTTGTGTCTCTAAGTTTCTATGGCTTTTATTTGAATGTTGTACGTAGTCTCTTTCAGACAGCATTTCCTGATGCTTGAAGTGTAATTTTTATATCCATAGGTATTGTAACGATGTACTTGTATGCCACTTTGAATTTTCTTTATAGACAGTTATAGCATATGTCACTAATGACAGTTTCATTTCTCATTCACAGTCATTTACACCTTTATCTAGCTTTACTGTGCTGATGAGACGTTCCAGTGCAGTGGAACTGGAAGCAGGCAGCGATAGCAAGTACTGCTGTTTGGCTCTCAACAAACCTCCCAAACATTTCACCCATAAATATGTAGTTGTAAGCAAATAGTTTGAAAATAGTGTATTAATACCGACTTGCATTATTCTTATTGTTATTTATTATTGCTATTGTTTTGTTACTATTATTATTATTAATCACCATCATAATCATCATCATTATCATTATTATTATTATTTCTACTCCTAGTTCGCCTAATGAGCTTCATAAATCCTGAGGGTTTGGGTAGAATTCTGTGCTTTGTGAAGAGCAGTTGAAATTTCAGAACTAATTTTGTTTTGTTTTGTTTTGTTTTTC
>NC_034602.1:79551937-79553220 GCF_900095145.1 Mus pahari
AAATCCACCTGCCTCTGCCTCCCAAGTGCTGGGATTAAAGGTGTGTACCACCATGCCCGGCTCAGAACTAATTAAAAAAAAAAACTTTGCAAAAGGAAAACAGAAATCTCTACTTATTGTTTGGACTATCAATTCTGTTGCTCTCTTGTCAGAAGCCATCTAGGACGGGCTAAGGCTAGCAGGTGGCCTTCCTAGTGGTGGCCAACCGCTTTTCTCATGGTCTGCAATGAGTGAGCTCTGAGAGGAAAGGTCGCAAAGAGACTTCATCTCAGGATTGCTTCTTGCAGCTGATAAGCCTTTCCTGTCATTATTCAGTTAACATCGTAACCCTGTGCATTAGCCCGCCCAACTGAGCAGATTTCCTGCAGTTCAACATAAGGATGAACTTTCATGAATTGGTGCTGTTTAGATTAATTGATGGTTCTATAGAATTCCTGATTTGACTCAATCTTAGGAAAAAAAGGTTTAAGAAGTGGTTTTAGTTGTTTGACTAGAAAGATGTAACAAAGTTAGAATCTAAAATAGAATGTGCCCACTCATCATAATAAGAGATACAATGAGATTTCACAATTACACTAAAAAGAGAAATTGGCTTGGGACAAGTTTATGTTCAAGAAAGAACATTTAATTTCAAGGATGAAGCCACAGGTATGAAATATGATAAAGCAAGGTCACTTAAAAACTGTTCCTTTGAATTTATAATGAGCTTACAGAATGAAACACTGGTTCGAACTTGTTATTGATACCCTGTTACTCCCCTTTTATATAGCTTTTTGTCTATGGGGTAACTTTCTTACATAGAGAAAGAATGTTTTGTACTAAAAAAGGCCGAAAGCAATAAAGAAAGGGGGTGCAGCCACGTTCTCTCTCACCCTGTGTGTCTGTGGTGTGTAAGTGTCTGGGCGTGACCGCTTTCCTTTCCCTTTTCTCTCTGGTTTAAAAAGGAGTTAAGAAGCTCACTGGCCAGTGAGAGGCTTTTGGCTGGCTCCCCAGAAAAAGGAGCAGTAGCAATAAATCCTGTATTGAATTCTCCACTGTGATACAGCACAAGTGAATAGCCAGAGAATTGTATAGTAAGTTTATAAAGAGACTACCCCATCTGGGGATCCATCCCATCACCATCCACCAAACCCATACACTACTGCACATGCCAGCAAGATTCTGCAGAAGGGACCCTGATATATCGGCCTCTTGTGAGGCTATGCCAGTGCCTGGCAAACACAGAAGTGGATGCTCACAGTCAGCTATTGGATGGAACACAGGGCCCCCAATGGAGGAGCTAG
>NC_034602.1:79555110-79596550 GCF_900095145.1 Mus pahari
CAGTGACAAAGACAGACACTACCTCAAAGTAAATGGTTGGAAAATTTTCCAAGCAAATGGTCCTAAGAAACAAGCTGGAGTAGCCATTTTAATATCAAATAAAAGCATCTTTCAACCAAAAGATACAAAAAAAGATAAGGAAGGACACTTCATACTGGTCAAAGGAAAAATCTAACAAGATGAACTCTCAATTCTGAACATGTATGCTCCAAATGCAAGGCCATCCACATTCATAAAAGAAACTTTACTAAAGCTCAAAGCACACATTGTACTCCACACAATAATAGTGGGAGACTTCAACACCCCACTCTCAGCAATGGACAGATCATGGGAACAGAAACTAAACAGGCATAGTGAAACCAACAGAGGTTATTAACCGAATGGATTTAACAGATATCTATTTATCATTTTATCCTAAAACAAACAGATATACCTTCTCAGCACATCATGGTACCTTCTCCCAAACTGACCATACAGTCCTCACAAAACAGGCCTCAACAGATACAAGAAGATTGAAATAATCCCATGCATCCTATCAGATCACCATGGACTAAGGCTGGTCTTCAATAACAGCAAAAACAACAGAAAGCTCACATACACACGGAAGCTGAACAATGCCCCACTCAGTGATTACTTGTTCTGGGAAGAAATAAAGGAAGAAATTAAAGACTTTTTAGAATTTATTGAAAATGAAGGCACAACATACTCAAACTTACAGGACGCAATGGAAGCAGTGCTCAGAGGAAAACTCATAGCTCTGAGTGCCTCGAAAAAGAAACTGGAGAGAAAGCATACACTAGCAACTTAACAGCACACCTGAAAGCTCTAGAACAAAAAAGAAGCCAATACATCCAAGAGGAGTGGGTGGCAGGAAGTATTCAAATTCAGGGCTGAAATCAACCAAGTAGAAACAAGAACTGTACAAAGAATCAACAAAACTAGGAGCTGGTTCTTGGAGAAAAATCAAGAAGATAGATGAACCCTTAGCCAGACTAACCTGAGAGCACAGAGACAGTATCCAAATTAACAAAATCAGAAATGAAAAGGGAGACATAACAATGAAATATACCTTAAAATAATTATGATGTTTTTGAATATTAACAGATGAAAATGTTAAAATCATGCTCTACAAACATCATGGAAATATTACTGATAATTTTTCTCAATGTGCTTGAAATTAGTACTTTCCTAATGTTTAACTTCAAAGAGGTTTTGCTATTTTGAAAAATTTAAAATATACTTACTGATAAAACAATTTCTCTCCTAAAAACACTGATAATCTTTTTCAAGTAAACTGATTGTTAGACAATGTACACAGATATATAATGCATTTTAAATACTCTTTCACTATGTCAGGTGTTATATAAGGGCTTTTGAATACATTTTTAATGATTCATTTTTATGCTCTTTTACTATGCTTAACTCCCAAAGAATATTTTGTATGTTTTGAAACAATTTAGTATTCAACAGTAGATGTAGGATCCTCAGCTATAGATTGAATATTCATTAATGATATTTTTAGGGTATGAAAGGATATGAATGTAAAAGTTGAACAAATTTTTATGTATTATTTTATTCTCAAAATACTCCATATTCATTATGTTTTATGTATAAAATGCATTTAAATAATAAAAAATTTAAGAAAAAAATAAAATAAAATCAGTATGACAAAAAAAGTTGAAAATGAAGCCTATTGGTGCCATTAACATACATTGTGATTTTATTCTTTAATGCTTCCATTACTTGGTTATAGAATTTTTCTTGTTGATAATAAACTGTTGTGGATTGTTGTTTGTATTTTCTGCTCCCTCAAGAGGGGTGCCCTGAGGAGGAGTAAGTAGATCACACATACTCAGGGGAAATCTTAATTGGTCAAATAAAGGCTAGAGCCTATGATTGGGCAATGGAAGGAAAAGGCAGAGCTGAAAGTTTTAGAGAAAGAGGAGAAGAAGAGAAGAGGAGAAGGACGATGGAGGGAGAAGAAGATGGAGGAAGGTGAGGTGCAAGATGGAGCAGACCCACGTGACCTGGAGGAACTGTGAGTAGCTAGGGATTTCATAGATGGGCAATAGAGTAGTGTAGTGGTAGATCTGCCCAATCTAGGCATGCACCTTGTATTCATATTAATTGAGTTGTGTTTTCCTTATGTGGGCATTTTGGCGTTGGAGATTTACCATTATAAATCTTGCTGATAAAAGTCTTTAGTGTTTTCATTTCATGGGGCTAAGGGAGCTGAGTGAGCTGGTGTTCTGTAGGCCAGCCTTAGGGGGTGGATGGCCTGAGAAGTGTTAGGGCAGCTCCAGGCCTTTCAGGTTAAACTGGTTTGTTTTAGCTCAGCAATCTAGCCTCAGGAACCAGGGCAAGACAGCCGCACAGAGCTAGCCATGGGGGCTGGGCAAAACCGCTGATGTGGGCATATAGCCGGGTTTAATGTGGGTTCTTTTTAAAACTACATGTTACAATAAAAATGTCAACTCTATGATTGATTTAGGGCTACACATTTCATGTGATGTGGTAGACCATTGAGAGTGACCTATGTTGTATTTATCCCCAGTAAGCATACAGATGGGTTACGTTATTCAGACCAACATATAGAGCATACGCAAATTGGATATCAATATAGTGAATAAGCTAAATTAAAAATGTTTTCTCTTTTGGAGCAAATCCAATCTCTGTGGGGAGCCGCCCTCACATTCGCCATTACAAGATNAAGAGCATTAAAGCTTTGCTGCAGAAGGATCCTGTTTGTGTGCCGCGTCGTTTCTTGCTGGCGAGAAGGTAGCGCGGGACACATCTCTACAACCTAGTGTTGTTCAAAGGGCTGTTTCAAACAGCCAGCAAATCCCTGGGTGCAGAGGGGATGAGACTAGACCTTGAGACAGAGACTGACATGTATGTGTTCAGGAGGTTCAGGGACAGCCAATAGGCAAGTGAACAGAAGTAAAATAGAGATGATGAGACCTCTTACAGATGGCACAGCTAAACCAGCTCTCCTGTTCCTCTGGGCCATCACCTGAGGCCATGCTGCAGCACACTATATCAGGGAAAGGTCTGACTGAAGTTCTTCCATGGCCACCACAGATTAAACATCTAATACTCATTAATCCCAACAAATTACATGTGGGTAGAAAAGGGTCCCATGCACTGCATCTCACAGTAAGCCATCACGTCACAGACAGCAACTTATAAGAAATAAACGCAATCTTCTATGGGCCAGTGCTCAATGCAAGAGGAAGGGGCCTATTTCAGTAAGTCTCTAGACCAGATCATCTTAACCTTCCTTGCCTTAGCTAGGGTTTTACTGCTGTGAATAGACACTATACCCATGATAACTCTTATAAGGACAGCATCTAATTTGGCTGGCTTACAGGTTCAGAGGTTCAGTCCATTAATCATCAAGGTGGGAACATGGCAGCATCCAGGTAGGCGTGGTGCAGGTGGAGCTGAGAGTTCTACATCTTCATCTGAAGGCTGCTAGCAGATTACTGGCTTCCAGGCAGCTAGGGTGAGGGTCTTAAAGCCCACGNCCACAATGACACACCTACTCCAACAAGGCCACACCTACTCCAACAAGACCACATCTTCTAATAGTGCCGCTCACTGGGCGGAGCATACACAAACCATCACATTCCTAATGCTCTGATACTTTAATACAGTTCCTCACGTTATGGTGACCCTGAGCCATAAAATTATTCTTGTTGCTACTTCATGACTGTGACTTTGCTATTGCTGTGGATTAATGTAAATATCTGTGTTTTCTGAAGGTCTTAGGCGACCTCTGTCAAAGAGTCTTTCAACCTCCCAAAGCAGTCATGACTACAGATGGAGAACCATTGCTCTAGACAAACACAATTTCCCCATTTTGCGAACTGGACTGATCTGAATATCTGGATTTACCGCATGGTCATTGTAACAAAATCAATGTTGTAATGGCACAAAGACAAATATGTAAGCCAACAGAATAGAACAGATGATCCCGAAGCAGGTCATCTGATTCTTGACAAAAACTGTCAACAATACGTGGGAGAAAGGACGGCATCTATAGCAAATAATGCTTGAAAAATTGGGATATCCACACGTTGAAGAATAAACCTACACACTTAGCTCTCTGAAAAGAAAAATTCACATAAAATCGATTAAAGACCTTAATGTACAAACAGAAACAGGCCTCGGTGAATAGTCAAGTGTTTGTTGTGCAAATATAGGGTCTATTAAAAGCTGGGGATGGTGGTATGTTTTGGCTCCTTGTATAATTGGGGTACAAGTTCACAATAAGTATTTTGCAAACACCCATCCCCACAGCAACTTTTTCCTTGGCTTTTCATTCTCTTGACAGGTCTTTTTCTTCCACAGCAGAAATTTTAATAATCTTTTACACACTATGATAAAGTGTTATACATATAGTCTCGATGACAAGATTTTCTTCCATGTTTTCTTTCTGTGATTAAATGCCTTCTACCAGCCAGACAATGCACCGCTCTTCTTGACGGGTTTTTCACAGAACAAGCTCTCTAACATCTGGGACTTTCCATAGCAAGTTCCTCCAGTCAGAAGGCAGTCTAAACAGACTGTGCAGCTCCTCCACAGCACAGCCACAGCTTCACCTTGGGAGGAATATTTCCTTTTAGCTTTGCAGATGATTTGACCCAGATTGTCTTTTTCTCTGGCTTTAATTTTTGCTTTCTCATTGCAAACTCCCTCTGCTTCAAGGGTCCACGAACTCCAGGATCTTCTCGAAGTGTCAAGGATGCTGAATACTTATAGAAATCCCAAGGCCATCTTTGTTTCTTCCTCTCCTTGAGTTTCTTTCTCAATGCATCTTAAGGTCACACAGGGAATGAAAAGCAAAGACCAGAAACAACTTTACTGCTCCAAGCGCGATTCCCCGTCACCATGGAAACGAGACCAGGGACCGGAGCTGGGCCTGGGGCACACGGGGGCGTGCTGCCTGCAGGAACGGCCAAGGCCTTCCCTGCGCTCCCGTGGCGACAGCGCGCCGGTCGGAGCCAAGTCGCCCGCCACCCCGTGGCCACCAGCGGCGCTTCTGCCTCCTCCTCGGGGGCTCCGCCCCGCCCCGCGCCCCGGAACCCTGCCGAGGGCCCCGGGCGCGCCACAGAGCTGACCGCGGGACCCCTGGAGGCGGACGGCGAGGCATGGCGACGCGGGCCCGCGGCTTCTCGCTGCTCCGGTGCCGCCTGGGCCGAGGGCCTGTGCTAACCCCGGGCGTCGCCGAGCGCGCGTGGCGCGGCTTCGGGAGCAGCGGCCGGAGGTAGGAGCTGCGGGCAGGGGCCGCGCGCGGGGCGGCGGCGGGGCCTGCGGAGGCCCGGGGTGGCCGCGGTGCGCGGCGCTCAGGCAATGGGTCGCGGGCGTGGGCAGCTCGCTCGGACCCCGGCTTTGTTCAGGCTGTTCTTGTGCGAGCAGGAGTAGGCGCCGTGGAGACGTGTAGTCCAGCGTTTCTGTTTCTTTATCCCTTTGTCACCGGCTTGCTGAAGTCTTTCCCACCTCGGAATGTCTTTCGGTTTCATTAAACTGCAGTCCATGCTGGCCTCTCCGCTTGTAGGGCGCTTGGCAGCCTTGCGAGTTGGTTGCTGCCCGGGACAATGAAAAGACACCGTGGTGCCCAGGAACAGGCCACGCTGCCGCATCGTCCCTTGTCTGCTGGAGAATCCAACCTATGGAACAAGAGCAATTCCTAGTGTCTTGCCCAGGGCCTTCGAGTTCAGGAAAACTCGTTTGTAAACTTTCAGGGTTTCCAGTAAGGTACCTTCCCTGCTTTCTTAAGTGGCTGGAGAACCTCGCTTGGCCGTTTATAGTCACTTTGTGTCCTCAAGGAAAGTAGGCAGTAAGGCTGTGCCCATAGATGCTATGTGACTTAAATCAACTCCCCATCGTACGTGTTTGGATCTTAGTCTCGAGTCACTGAAATTTAAAGTACTTTCTGTAGTCTTAACTTCGGAGATGGTTTGTAGTGACTAGGTCTATAGAAGAGGATGTGCGGTAAATGGTAGTGCTTCTGAATTCTAGTGCTGTACACTGTTGGGGGCTGTAGTAGCAGCGTTGATGTTGATATTTGCTGTTTCGCTCGACATTGCCAGAGTGCTCTGCGCCCTTGGAAGAACAGATTTGGAAGGGTTCTGTTTGCAATCCAGACTTGAAGGGATTATCTACGAATAGTATTCTATTTCAATCATTATCCTTGGAATTTCAAGTTTTTAGCAATTCCCTCTAGAGTAATGGTAATCTTTTTGTTAGTGTCCACGTTGATTAATGTCCCTTCATCAGTTCGATGTCTCCATCTCCCCATTTGCTCCTTGCCTAATTTCTACTGAAACAACACTTACAACCCCAGTGTTTGGTCGTAGCCACATGCTCCACACCCACAAACACATAGATATCCTTTCACTCATAGAGACTTTCCATCTTGTAATTTGTATTTTGGTCTGGTGGCAGGCCTTGGGTTTGAACTCTGATACCTTAGAATTAAAGGTGCAGTCTGTTTTGGAAGACTATTTTTTCAAACCGTGAGGATAAAAGACATTACTTTGTGCCCGCCCGCTGTTTGATGCAGATTATTGTAATTACAATATTAATTGTAATTAATATTGTATTACATAAGAAAAGAAATGCCATTTGTAGCGGTTTTGTTTTTTAGATGGCACTAACCAAATTCGGATATGGTGGTATTTTTTTGACCTTTCTTTTGGCCCTGACCACCATACCTGAAGCAAGGCTGGCCATAAAGATGAGAAACACCGGCAGACTGAGACTGGTGTATCTCGGGTGGGGAGGAATTTGGACAGTGTTGATGTTTATTGGTGTCTCTTTTCTCTTCTAGGACCAGCAGAGAGAAGAGACTCCATCTTCCAGAGGTCGCCACTGTCTGCCTCCCCACTCAGTCATCTTTTTAAGTGACACCTCATTTGCTTGGTCCCTCATTGTCACACTTAACATCACTCCTGTTGTCATGACATTTGAATCATAGAATTTTTTTTTTATTGGAAATTATCCTTGATTACATAAACTCTTTCCCCAGCGACATTAACTATTTTAAACTAACCAATTTGTCACATTTTAGAGCCCTTATAGTCTTAAAAGATTATTGACATTTTTGTATTTCTTATCTAAGTAGACACCTATACAAATGGAACACACTAAGTATTCTTTACAAGGAAGGTTAACTTAGTATGTTAAATTTCAAGAAATAATATTTGATACAATTTGGGAGCTATAAGATCTCATAATATTATTTACCATTCATTTTGCAATAACTTTCCCCTTCAAAATTCTTTGTTAGCTATCCTATTTATGCATGAAGACTGCAGCTTAATAATCGAGGGAAATTAATGTAAATACATATATGTCTTTCTATTTTTTGGAGCTTCTCTTGTTGTGAAAAGAACTTCTTACATGGTCAGAAATGTTAAAAAAAAAAAAAACATTCTTGGAGTGTAAGTTAGTCCCTCTTTGTGCTACTGTGAGGGGATTTTACTAGTCAGGATGGCTTTGGTTTAAAACACTGCGTAAGTTTGGGTGTGTGCTTGTTTGGGTGTGTGCTTTTCACTAGGAGGAACTTAGCAGATGCCTAGCCCTGTGGGGTAGGAATGTTACAGATTTTGCACATTAGCTAGTACTGGGCTCAAGGAGAGAGAGAGAGAGAGAGAGAGAGAGAGAGAGAGAGAGAGAGAGAGAGAGAGAGCTACCCCACAATAGGGGTAGTTATGCATGGCTTGTTTCCATCATTCCTGTAGCTCCGTGGGTTACCGTGTATGTGTTCCATGCTCACATTGCTGCCAGGGCTTTCTGAAGCCATGGATTTAGTACATTCTCTTTTTGCTCTCCCCACAGATGCCTTTTAGCCACTGTGACATTTGGGATGCCAGCCTACAGCTTTTCCACAGTTTTGCCTTTCTGTTTCACTGCCAATAGCTTTAGAATATTTGCTGCCGACCTAGCATTTTTTAAAAAGCCTTTATTTTTTGGAGTCAGCAAAGGATTCTAGTTTATGATATTAAAATATGTTAGAGTGGGTGGTCTAATAATCTTTAAAGGATGGGTTTTCATAGTAACACTGCTAGCGTCTTCTCGGACTTACTCAGGACTGCCTTTTCTGCAGGGTTACTGTTTGCTTTGAAGACCTGTAATCCTCTCTGAAGCTTGGAAACTAGACTCCAATTAGGACTATCACAAAAGCTGATTTAAAAAAAAGATTACTATATATATATACATATTAAATATATATATATATTACTATATATATATATTTAGACACACCAGTAAAGGGCATCAGATCCCATTACAGATGGTTATGAACCACCATGTGGTTGCTGGGAGTTGAACTCAGGACCTCTGGAAGAGCAGTTAGTGCCATCTAACTGAGCCATCTCTCTAGCCCCCAAAGTCGATTTTTTTTTTTTTATAAATTAGTTTCAGTGAAGAGAGAACTAGTCATAAAGGCTACCAGTGCATTTTCTCCAAATTGTACTGTTTGGTTGGCAATGGTGATCATGTGATCTGTTTCCTGTTGGACTGTTATCCAGCTTCAGCTTTATTTTCTAAGCAGCTCTGTTGCTTTACACTTGGAAACAACCATTTGTCCACGTGGTGCATCCTATTTAAATTTTATCCTTTCAAGTGTGTCTCGGCTGTCCAGAGGTGGTGTACTAATGTAACATCCTCAAGATCAAAGTCTCAGAGTAACAACAGTGCTGGACCATGGCCCTGCCCTGTAAAACACAGGTCATGGTAGAGGCCAGGTCCTACAGCCTGAGGAAACCAGGCCACACCTCCTGCAACCCCGTGGGACACTTAGGAAGTCTTGCTGTTCTGTGATTTGTTAGTTCCCAATGTGTGGTCCTGCCCAGAGCCTGGTTTCCCCATACTCCCTGTCAAGTAAGCTACCCCATGTGTTGTGGGACTTCCACCACCCCTGAAAGGATGTGAGCTGGATATTACCTTTTCTTTCAGGGGGTTCCCTGAGGCTTCTTGTAAGTCTCCCTCTCACCATCCTGTCCAGAGGATCTCTCTCTCTCTCTCTCTCTCTCTCTCTCTCTCTCTCTCTCTCTCTCTCTCTCTCTTTCTCTCCTTTATTTCTGTTAATGCAGTTCCTTTCCAGGTCTTAAAGGAAGCCCATTCTTCATTCTCTTTAAGGTCCCATTTGTGTTGTCTCTGATACTCTATCACACACACACACACACACACACACACACACACACACACACACACATTCATTCATTCATTCATTCATTCATATATCTGTCTATTCTTTTTCTAAAGTGATACTTGTTTGTGTGTGGCCATGGGGATTGAACCCAAGGCTATAAAAGTGCTGAGCAAGTTCAATAACCAGAGAGATACACCCTTGGCTTACAAATTATACTTATTTCTATGAAACAGGAGTCAATATAACGCTGGCTAGCATGAAACTATCCATCTAGGCTGGCCTACACTCCCAGAGAGCTGACTGTCTCTGCATCCTGAATATTCAGATTAAAGGCATGTATCACTATGCCTGACCAAAATATTCTTTCTTAAACTCTAAATACAACCAGGTTCATTAGTATTCCCTCGGATTCCCATAAGGTCGCATATTTTAACGTAGGTCCCACAGATAGAGTTGAGGGAATCCATGAACCTTGAAGGGAGGTCACTAACATCTGATCGACCCAGTGGTTTTTTTCCCTTGTGAATACTGGCAACAAATCACATTAGTATTATCGTCAGTCAGTGCGTGTGAGGTCACTAGTACACAGATATATTCTAACATCACAGTTGATTAAGATATCCCAAAACATCATCTATTTTCAGCACTTTAATAATACGGTACTTACTATAAGATTTACCCCTACCCTAGGCTATCTTGATAAAACTGGTTTCCCTTGTAACTCTGTGCATTCACATCCGAAACCATTCTTCTGAGAATGTGTCCAGGGACTTCTGCAGGTGAACCAAGGCTTCTTGTGGTACCAAATTTTTTTCTGGAGAAGAATAGAAATGATCATGTGGTCTTTGGTTGATATATAAAAGTATATTTAAAAAGTATATTAGTATATTATTATACTTTTATATATTATAAAAGTATATATATATTTATTATATATTTATTTATTATATATTTATAATATATAATATATATATAAAAGTGTTTATATATTATATATTATAAAAGTATATTTAAAAGTATATTAGTATATTACTAATTCTTTGGTTTTATTTAAGGGTTCTAATTTGGCAAGCTCTAAACTTGACATTGGAATGAATCATACACAACAGACCATGCTTTGCTTTATTGCTTTGTTTATTCACAAATACATGATTTTTCCTAAAAATTGCTTCAAAGTTTGAGTAAAGTACTTAAGGTGGGAAATAAAATGCTCATAACACGGTCTCAAACTTAACTTTCATTAGTGTTCACTTATTTTAAAAATATGCCAGAAAAGGCTTGGGATAATTGTTATTATCATTATTAGTTCTTATGGATATTTTTAACACAAACGTCAAATACCTGTGTTGTACCTCAAGACACACAGTGATGAAGCTGAACTCGTGGAGACCTTAGAACGGTTTATGATGATATGAGATCTTTTCATCTTTATAGATCCTAAAGCATTGATGCTGTAATTAAAGTTATAATTAAACAGGGGTTTGAAGGACTTGTCAAGTGTCCAAGTTAATTTCTGCATTGGTCTAGGCTATGGTATTTATGGAGGAATATATTGGTATACAAAAAGTTGTCTTTCTTTTTTGTCTGCTCAGGCTTATTATACTCTATGTATTGTCTTTGATTATAGTAACCATAGTCTAAGAAAGTTGCATGTTTATAAGTAAGACAAATAAGCTCCTAGAAACATGGCTAAGTATGGATGGCTCTCTTCTCATATTGCTTCAGGTTATGCAAATGTGTCTCCATTATTTAAGAGAACTAGAAAGTAGAACCATTCTGTAAACTAGCCAGGCAACTCCTAGCCTTACTGTGTAAGATCAGCAGAGAGCCTTCTCCTGTATGTGCGAGGTAACCCTGGTCTTTTGGAAGCAATGGAGTAGTTTGCCTGTGGCCCAGGCTAACACCCAACTGTTCTGGTTTCCACTGAGTAACTTTTACTGCATAGGCTCGCTCTTACACACCCTTTGCCTTCTGTGGTGATTTATTGCTTACTGATAAAGTCACGTTCAGCAGCTATCTCAGCAGCAGAGAAGAGAGGCCGTGGGAAAATGCCTTCCTTCTTCCTTCTTCCTTCTTCCTTCTTCCTTCTTCCTTCTTCCTTCTTCCTTCTTCCTTCTTCCTTCTTCCTTCTTCCTTCTTCCTTCCTTCCTTCTTCCTTCCTTCCTTCTTCCTTCCTTCCTTCCTTCCTTCCTTCCTTCCTTCCTTCCTTCCTTCCTTTGGGAGCTGATCAAGATATTTCCATAATGTCAGGAAATAGCATCCAAGCAAGCAATCATAGCTGTGCTGTGAGGGCCACATCTAAGGGGTCAAGTTAGGTGTACTTTTGATGTGAACCAGTGACCACAAAAAAATTCTGAGAAATTAAAAGGATTTTAAAATTATGAAAAATTATTCACTTAGAATATTTTTTTTGTCTTAGAAACTTATTGTGGAACCTATGAAATAGTGTTCTCAGAACATTTCCAGTAATATTTTAAGAAAGTTTGTATACTTACATGGTAAAGCAAATTTTTCATACAAACTTTTGGAATTTTAACTTTTAGTAAGACTGAATAATTACTCTTAGTATTTATGACAAATTGGAATCACTTTCATAATTATTCCTTCTTTAATACTGATACTTAGATATTTTGTAAAAAGTTAAGCCTATACTTAATTAAAAATTCTTGCAATATTTTGTAAGTTTTAACTTTGCATGTTTCCTTTTGCCAAATAGAAATAATTTTAGTTTATAATTTATTTCACCTACAGATATTAAAGTACAGCTAAACTTAGGACAAACCTACATCAAACAGTTTCAATCTTTATTTTGTAATGAAATATAAAGATACTTTTGTTTGCATAAATTCACAGGTGATGTCTGTCTCCTTTTGGAGTGTCCTTGCTGCACAGTCTGTGAGATAACGTCATCATGAAAGAGGAGCTGGGGTAGTGAAGGGAGGGGGTCTTTATCCAGATTATATTGTATGAGAAGAGAATCTGTGATTAATAAAAGGGGGAAAAGGAAACAAAAAAAGATAAAGTCATCCATCACAATAATTGCTCGATTTTAGAGCAGCTTTGTCATTTAGATGTAGTCAAATTGGTTTTTCAGCTGTATTTTTATATGTTTCAAGGTATAATGTAATGTACATGAAAATATTAAAGCTCACTCATTTAATATTTTTTTTACATAAGTTGGAGCATTTACACTGGGGTTATAGTAGTCTGTGTTCCTCCATAGTTTTACTTCACATAACTTGAGTTACCTGAAAACATTCAATGAAAAATCCCAGAGGTAAGCTTGCTGCAAACAGCACGCCATTCTACAGTGTGATGTAATCCTGCACTGTCTTTCATCATCCCCTTCAGATGGAAGCCATCCTTGTTCAGAGCACTCAAGCTGTCTGTGTGTTCATTAGGAAGCAGCCTCAGTTGCGAGCTGTGCTGTGGCAGAGTTTGTTTTATATATATATATATATTATATATTATATATATATATTATATATATACACATACATACATATATATAAAGGTTTGAGACTGATTCTAGAATCTGGTGGGGGATGGGCTGCTGCATAGGCGTTCACATTTACTGAGGTGGCTGCAAACAGGGAAAACTATAGGAATCTATTCTTAACCCTCCAAGAAGCCAGAAGTCTGATAGTGTTATGGTGGCACCATGCTTCCTCCCCCAGTCGCTGGGGTTTGCCACAGTCCTTGGTTTCTTTAGGTTGTGTTGGCACGACTCCAGTGGTTCCTTCGGTCATCACTCCGCTCTCTCCCCTCAGTGTCTCATAAAATACCCTTTGTGTCTATTGAAGGGACAGCAGTCACAGTGGAATAAGGCGCTTCTCTATGGCATCTTAGATGCACAAGGAAAGCCCTTCCAAATGCAGCAACATGTACTTAAATTGAGGAGTTTTTATATATATCTCTTCCTTCCACTATATCTATATCTATATCTGTATCTATACAGATATAGATATAGATATAGATATCTATGTAGATATATCTAGTGGAAGGAGGAGATTAATGCGCCATACGTGCACACTGAATTATCATTTACTTAGTTCAGCTCTTTGGTTTATGAAGGAAAAGCTTTCTGTAAGCTTTTCTTTCATTGACTGCAATTTGCCTACAAACTTGCAGGGCTGAATGTGTCTCCTCTTTTTTGACCCACTTTTGATTATATTGACTGTCAATGTTTATCAGATTTCAAATAAAATGTAACCACCTGTAGATATGATAAACTGATTTATAAAATATTTTCAAATCCTTACCATTTCTGAAATCTGATTGTAGGCATCAGAGAGTGATTATTCTATGACATTAGATATAAATTTCATCACTAGTTTTAAATTTTAATTACAGTCACTATGTTAATATGTATAGTATTAACTTTGTTATGGCTTTATATTTCAGTTGCAAGATTATTATAATTAATTTGAACATTGTTATGAATGTTCTGTGTATTCAATGTAGAATTTTGAGCACATTTAGCCATGATAAGTTTCTTCAAGTTGAGAGCAGATCTCTCATTTATACAAGGGGATTAATCCTATTTTGGGAGGGATGGCGACCCATGTCAATGGTTCTTAACTGTGGCTTTGAGGAGCCAAGTATAGATTTTCAACAAAATACTGAGGTTTTAAAATCTGACAACTCTTAGCCAGTCTGTCTGAATAACTGTTTTGTCATGTAAGAAAGGAAAAGTGCAAAGTCCAGAGGCAAAGATAGTTGGATTTCATTTTAAGATTTAGATTTTTTTTTTTCAAAAACAGCTATAAAATGAGTGAGGGTATGGGCTCCATCGTGGCAGTACCGTCTACTTAGATTCACTGATGGAAAACTAGTGTTTTGAATGAACAAAGGATGCTGGCACCAACAAGATGGCAGAGTAGGTCTTTTCAGTTCTCCCTTCTCAGAATCAAGTTAAACAACCTTCCGCAACTGGAAATACCTTTGTGCATATGCATGCATCCAGCGAAAGTATCTTCATTCATAACAGCATGAGATTTAACATAATTAAGGTTAAGCTTAACAAAGAGGCAGATGGTCTGCACACTGAAAACTCAAAATACTGATGAAAGAGTTTGAGGAAAAACTACATGGAAAATATCTCATGTTCATGGACTAGCAAATAATATTCAAATAACAACACTATGTGCAGTTATCTACAGAGCCAACATAATTCCTGTTAAAAATTCTAAATTTACATCCATGCTCTGAAAAATATTAAAATGCCAATACTGTCTGCAATTATCTAGAGTCAATGCAAGTTCTGCCAAAATACTAAAGGCAGTTATCCTGGAAGGAGAAATTCCTGAAGTCTATGAAAGACCTTTAATAGCCAAAACAGCAAAAATGGGAGACTACCTTATCTTGAGATATAACACTAATGTGTAGTCACCAAAACTGAAATGTAATACTATAAATAGGTCTGAGGATCAATTGATGGAATTGGTGCCTGGCAGCAAACCAATACATTTATAGTCAATAGAATGAACAGCTTACCAGAATCCTTAGGATACACCTAAAGCCATTCTTAGGAGAAATTCGTAACTATAAATGTTTGGAATAAAACATCAAGATGAACTCAAGTCAATAATCCAATGATGCACTTCAAGAGCTTAGAAAAACAACAATCCAAACTCAAAGAGCAGTAAATATCAAGAAACACTGATGCATTGGGAACTAAATAAATGAAAGACCAGATCTGCTGAAAAACCCTTAGCCAAACTAACAAAAGGGAAGTAAGAAGGAAGATCGAAATTAATAACAAGGAGATAAAAGAGGGAGAAGACTGTAGACATAAAGGCATCTCGAGAGTTATGTCATATTCCAAACAACTGGATAATGCAGAGGAAATGTGTGGATTCCTAGACACCTGTGACCCACCAAAGTTAAATCAAGGAGCAGCAAACATATTGAACAGTACCATAAGAACCAGTGAGATTGAAGCAGTAATAAAAATTCTCCCAGCAAAAGCCCAGGATCAGGTGGATCCACTGCAGAATTCTTCCACACCATTAAGGGAGAGCTAGTGCCAATGTTTTCTTGAACTGTTACATAACAAGAAAGAGACAGAACACAGCCAAATTCATCTCCAAAGCCAAACTTGCTCACAGAAACAGCAACATGGAGAAGGAAATTCTAGATCAGTTTCCCTGGTGCACAAAGACAAAATTTCTCAAAAATATTTCAGATAAAATGAATTCAAGAACGCATTAAAATTACATCAAGACCAAACTGGTTTCATTCCAGGGGAGCAAGTTTGTTTGAATGCATAATCTTGTCTGTAAGACTGTATTCATATCCTTAAGAAGGGAATGCATATGTACCTTTTAATTAATGCAGGAAAATCCATTTTAATTTTCCTCCATGATAAAGCTATGAATGAAATAGAAAGAACCTACCTTAACATAGCAAAGACTACACATTTTAAAGCCTTAGGTAATGCACTGAGTATGGAAGAAATCTCTAATCTTATAAAATATAGAATAACACTAGTGTCTACTCTTTCAACTTTCACTCAACATAGTGTTCTGAATCCTAGCTAGGGCAATAATACAAAGAGACAGAGGGATAGAAACAGGCAAGGAAGACATCAAACTATCTCTGTTTGGAGATATCGATGTATACTTAAAAGACCCTAAAACTTCCACTAGAAACTAGTAAAACCGGTATATACTTTCAGCAAACTAATAGAGTACAAAATCAATGTTGAAAAATCATAAGCTTTTCTACATACCAGTAGTCAACTTACCAAAACCAGAAATCAGAAAAATCAAATTTGTAAGTTTTTTTTTTAGAATAACTTTCAAAATAAACTTTTAAGAAAATCTTGAAGTGTAGGACCCCCAAATGAAAAGTTGAAACACTGAGGAAGGAATTTGAAGACATTCAAAGATGGCAAACTCTCCCAGACTCATATGTTAGCAGAATTAATCTTGTGAAAACAATTATATTAACCCCAAACAATCTGCTCTTCAATAGCTTAATGTCACTCTTCATTGAACTATTAAACTACTGTAAAGTCCATATGGAAGCACAAGACCATGAATAGCAAAAGCAATTCTTATGCAAAAGAGCAGAGCTGGAGGTCTCACAGTACCTCACCTCAAATTATATTACAGAGCTGTAATAACTACAAACCACGCAGCACAGGCATAAACACTGATACATAGCCCAGCAAAATCAAACAGAAGAAATAAACCCTTGCAGGTACTAGCATCAAAAACACTCTAGAAGAGTCAACCTCCTCAATGAAGCGTAGTGGAAAAACTAGACTTTCACACGTAGAAGAATAAAACTAGGTCCACATTTCTCATCCAGAAGAAAAATGAGTTAACCTTTAAACTACTGGAGAGAAACACATATGAAATTTAAGAGTCTCCGAGATCATTCTAGCTCAGTTCCTCCAAGTCCTGAGCCAAAGTGAACAACAGAATCTTATCTTCAAGTTCTAACAGACAACAATGGACAACAGAAACAGCCTGTGTTATTATTGAAGGGAGGCTTTGCATGCCTGATACTAAGGTTTTTTGTTGGAGAGTGTGTGGCTTTGAGTGGAAGGGCTTATAGCCCTAAGTGGTGTAACTTCATTTAAATTATTTACATCTATCTATCTATCTATCTATCTATCTATCTATCTATCTATCTATCTATCTATCTATCTATCTATCCAGTTTTATATAGTATGTTTTTAATTAAACTGAAAATATGTATCCTTAAGGTTCTTTGTCCCACTCCCTCTCTTTCTCCTCTCCTTCCCTCTCCTTCATCTCTTCCCCCAGTTAAGAGCCCTCCTGTTTGTACAATGTCCCCCTTCACAGAATCTGTGTCATACTATGTCCCTTTTCAACACTCCATTCACCATGATTCTTGGTTGCATTCACTGTTTGTGTGATAATACACACCACCTAAATAAGACTGCACAATGACAATAACAGTTGACATGCCAGTGTGGCTGGGAGAATTGCATCAATCCTAGATGAAGGCAATTGATAACTCCTAAGTGAAGGAAAATCAGTCTTCTCTAGGGATGATCCCCTTGCTGGTGACCCAGCCACAAGTGGTCAGTCCTAAACACACAACACTGAATATACTCAGTAGGTTGTATATGTGTGTGTGTATATATATATATATATATATATATATATATATATATATATATATATATATGTGTGTGTGTGTGTGTGTATGTGTGTGAAACAATGATAATTAAAGAGAAGTTATGAATTTGAGAGGGAGTGGGGGAGCATGAGAGGAGTTGGAGTGGGGAAGGAGTGGAGTGGACATGATACAATACTCATGTAGGAAATTTTCAAAAAGAAATATTAAAAAGTCCTTAAAAACAAAAGATACAGAGATAGGCCAAGAATGTTCCAGAAGAGCTCCAGTGACACTGGGAATAATCCTGACAAGTGAGATTATATGGAATTTTTGTACATGGCCAAGGAAGCACTAACCAGGGTGCAGAGAGACCTTGCAGATATAGCACTGATGCCTAGAATACATGAAGCTAAGCACAAACCTGCAAGGGCACTGTCCTCTCTCCCCATTGTGTCACCATGAACCACTCTTTCTGCTGGGTGCCAATGCAAGGGAAGGTGAATGGAGCCTCTGGAGGTCCTTGTAAGGGCACTAAGGGCATTTACAAGGGCTCTGCCCTGTGGCCTGATCGGTAGAGGGCAAGAGATCCGTGTGCTCACAGAGTAGCATTTGGGAAACCAGAAATGATAGACAAACGGGGTTGTTCATTCAAAGGAAGAGATGTATGACCTGCTGTCTTACCAGAAGGCTGGGAATGGACGTGGTTAATAGCCCGGTGACCTCTGCACAATAGGCCACCTGGACATGCAGATTCCCAGTCTGGGGCCCGAATCAAGACAAAGCATTAGAACCAATTCCCAACAAGAGCCTTACAGTGTCAATCTATGAAGCCCGTCTTTATGGAAGAGGTCACATGTATTTTGAAAAGAGTTTCAGTATAATCACATCTTAAGGTTTGCTGTATACATGGGATTGAGTTAATTATCACAAGGAAGCACTATTCTACAAAATTGACCTGCACTTATTATGCATGCCTAAAATAAACTACCCAGTTCCAGGCTTTCAAAGTTTGAAGCAACACCAGCTACAGAGTCATGCCGAACAAGACTTCCTTCTTACTTCATGTGGACCCTGACTCTGTCGGCCAGGGCGTTTGCAGAGACCCCCACACCGATTCCCTCTCAAATCACCCTCCTAACCTCAGAGCAGTGCTGTTTGGAAAATCAGCATAAATTTGGTGTGACGTGAACACATTTAGTTTAGAGGGAACGGAGTGAAAGACAGAAGTACAAAAGAATTACAATCCTTCTCAAAGCTCATTAATAGTACTTTATGAACCTGAAAATGAACATCAGGTGTAGTTACAAAAGTCAAATTTTAGATGCTCACAGTAGTTTTGAATATTCATTCTTATTTTATGTGTCTTTGCCTACTACATGCATGGCTGTGTAACGTGTGTGTGTGTGTGTGTGTGTGTGTGTGTGTGTGTGTGTGTGCCTGCAGAGGCTACAAGAGGGCGAGTGCTTCTCTGCACAGGACTTACAGTTGTGAGCCACCATCTGTGCTGGGCACTGAGCCTGACCCTCCCTCTGCAAGAGTAAGGGGCTCTCTTAACTGCTCAGCCGTCTTAGCAGGCTCCATGGTTGTTGTGAACCTTCTGGTACCATAGACTTCTTCAGCTGAATGTTATTTACTGGCTTTTTAGTGTTATATGTAGCGTTTCATTTCCCACAGACATGAAGCCATTATCATCTCAGGAACTGACATGGCCCAACAGATCCAGAAGGAGATACAGCAAGGAGTAGAATCATGGATCGCTCTCGGGAACAGGAGGCCCCACCTGAGTATCATTTTAGTGGGAGATAACCCAGCAAGCCACACCTACGTCAGGAATAAGATAAAAGCTGCTTCCGCTGTAGGTAGGTATGTGTGTCAGCTGTAATTGTCACTCACCATTTCTGTTATCACATGTACTGGCTGGTTTGGAGTGTCAACTTGATACAAGCTGGAGTTATCCCAGAGAAAGGAGCCTCCCTCGAGGAAATGCCTCCATGAGGTCAACTTACAAGGCATTTTCTCAATTAGTGATCAAGGGGGGGAGAGNCCATTGTGGGTGGTGCCATCCCCGGGCTGGTAGTCCTGGGTTCTATAAGAAAGCAAGCTGAGCAAGCCAGGGGAAGCAAGCCAGGAAGCAGCATCCCTCTATAGCCTCTGCATCAGCTCCTGCCTCTAGGTTCCTGCCCTGTGTGAGTTCCAGTCCTGACTTCCTTTGGTGATGAACAGCAATGTGGAAGTGTAAGCTGAATAAACCCTTTCCTCCCCAACTTGCTTCTCAGTCATGATGTTTTGTGCAGGATTAGAACCCCTGACTAAGGTATCACATAAGGCTGCATAATTATGAGTGACGGTTATCCAATAAGCACCATTCACATAACATGGATGGTCGTTATTATTAGGGGTATTCAATTAGTCGATTACTAAAGCTTAGGTGAATTTCTTACTGTTTTCAGGTTTCTTGTGGGATTTTTTTTTTCAGTGTGATTTCATATTTTATGGGCGAGGCACTAGGGCTCTTTGCATCTAAAGAGCCTGTATAGACATCACATTTCTTTAACTCAATCCTAAACCTCACTGATTTCCTGTCTCCTTGGCCTCTTTAACCAGCACAAGCTGTTACCTGGAGTAGTAGCCAAACAGTGCATAGGAATCAGGAGAGAATCCATGTGCCACAGAGAAAACCCTCCTCCTGGTGATAAGAACGCAGTCTTTGTAGAAGGGCCTTCCTTCCAGTGGGACAGGCGTAGAGGAGACCAGCACTCACTACAAAAGACTCCCTTTGTTCTTTTCCTTTTTTCCCTCAACTGCTCCTATCTCTCACCTCCTCCCCACCCCTCCAGTCTCCAAGAGGATGTCCCTGCCCCCCAACCCCACCCTGCCAGGCCTCCCCACTCCCTGGGGCCTCAAGTCTCTCGAGGGTTAGGTGCATCTTCTCTCACTGAGGTCAGACCTGACAGTCGTCTGCTGTATATGTGTCAGGGGCCTCATATCAGCCGGTGTATGCTGCCTGGTTGGTGACTGAGAGATCTTGGGAGTCCAGGTTAATTGGGACTGCTGGTCTTCCTATGGGGCTGCCTTCCTCCTCAGCTTCTTCCAATTTTCCCCCACTTAAACCACAGGGGTCCCCAGCTTCCGTCCATTGGTTGGGTGCTATTATCTGCATCTGACTCTTTTAGCCCCTTGTTAGGTCTCTCAGAGGGCAGCCATGCCAGGCTCTGCTAGCCATGTCTGCAAGCACACTGCAGCATCTGTTAAAGTGTCAGGGCCCTGGGCGCGCCTTGAGCTGGATCCCAAGTTGGGTCTGTCACTGGACCTCCTTTTTCTCAGTCTCTTCTCTATTTTTGTCCCTGCAGTTTCTTCAGACAGAATCACTTCTGGGTCAGAGCTTTTGACTGTGGGATGACAACCCCATCCCTCCACTTCCTGTCCTTCCACTGGAGGTGGACTCTACAAGTTTCCCCTCCCCATTGTAAGGCATTTTTCATCCAAGATCCCTCCCTTTGAGTCCTGAGAGTCTCTCACCTCCCAGGTCTCCGGTCCATTCTAGAGGGTCTCCACCCTTCCTACCTCCCGAGCTTGCCTGTTTCCATTTTTTTTTTCTGCTGGCCCTCAGGGCTTTGGTCCCATCCTCCCTTCCCTCCACTGCCTTATCAAGACTCGCTTAATGAAAGCCACAGGGTATTCAAGTAACTTTCTCTTCTTGGGTTTCCCCCAGGTATCTGCAGTGAGCTCATCATAAAGCCCAAGAATGTTTCTCAGGAGGAACTGTTGGATATCACTGATCAACTGAACATGGACCCAAGAGTCAGCGGTATATTAGTTCAGCTACCACTCCCAGGTATACCATGCTCTTTTGTATATCTGGGTTAGGCAGGAGAAAGGGCACATCACGACATCGGGGGCAATTTATAATGCATGTTCAGATACAGACTGGCTATCTTCTTAGTACCATAGTAGTAGCTACAGTTTCTTAGTGACTTATACTTTCAAGATGAAAAACTGAATGGAAAATTTAGGCATGTGTGAGACATGCCAGTCTGTATGGCAGGGCACAGCCACAGCAGACTGCAAGCTGAAGGCAGGCAGTGATCCTAAAAACAAAACAAAAAAACCAAAAAACAGGGAAAATTAGCAACCCTTTCTGTCTCTTAAACATATTGGTCAAGTATTAAAAACTCTCTTATTGTGGATTTCTGAGTTCGAGGCCAGCCTGGTCTACAGAGTGAGTTCCAGGACAGCAAGGGGTATACAGAAAAACCCTGTCTCAAACCAAACCAACCAACCAAACAAACAAACAAACAAAACCCCCAAAAAACTCTCTTATTGTTGTTTGAAGACATATAGGGAAATAAAAAGTAGTATGACTAATATTTATTTATGATATCTTTTGAAGCCTTAGACACAAGAATTGATTTTGAATAAAAGCACATCAGGAGTGGTTTGCGTAGTGACCATTTGCTCTGTGTACAACTGAGGTCAGCAGACAAGAGTTTCAGGGGCACGATGACTTGGCATCTGGCATTCCTTTCTACGCAGCTCATCTCTTATGTGTGCGTCCAGCATCCTGGGCATTGCTCAGAGCTCCTTACTGTGAATGAGAGCTCCTTACTGTGACGTCTCAGCAGATGGTTCTTCCTTTGGGATTCTGTCTTGCATTTTTATCGTGGCCCCTTCCTTTATCTCCCCGGCCTTCACTCAGTTCTCTGTGGTATAGCTACAGCTCCTCTCAGGATGCCATGTTAGCACTACAGTCGGTTTGCATGTCTCCATTTACACTCGTGTCAGGTTGTGTTGAAGTGACTCCTCATTCCAATGGATGCCAGGGTTTATGACGTAGTTCCTCCTTTGCTTCATGCAGGCATCAGTGTTGCCTGCAACTCCACAGTTTTCCTGATCTACTCACAGCATTAATACATCTTGGTTTCTTTGTCTTTCACTTGTATAGGCTAATCCCCTCGGTCTCTTCTATATTTGCATAATGTCATGTGGGTGTAAGCCCATATCCACATAGAGTGGACATACTTTACATCCATGTTTGAACTGAATAATAAGCATTCAATGTTCAGTCAGGTATTTCAAAGAAATGCAAGATTGGCCAATGATCACCATGCTTGACTGTTATGTGATTCTTGAGCTCACGAGCCAACAGCATTTCCATAGTCATAGTTAGTGTAGTACAGTCATAGTTAGTGTAGCACAAGAGCTGAAATTTGAATAACACCATTGGCAGATGGATATTATTTCAGTAAACTATGATTCTGAAATTCATTTGTGTCTAAACTATGCAAGAGTATTGGTGAAGCACAGGGTATAATATCTGTTGATTTTTAAATTACCTAATAGATAAACTCTTATCTGATGAGATGAGGCAAAGCTGCGTAATGCCATTATGTGGGTTAATATTTAAATTAGTGGATTGTGTTAATGCTTTATGTTATATAAAGACATAGTATCTCAATGTATACTAGAGGGTTTGTTCTGTTTTTAATCTCAAATTTCTTATTTTTACCCTCCTCTATAACATCCCTTTAAAACAGTGGTTTTCAACCTGTGGGTTGAGACCCATAGGGCCACATATTTAGATATCCTGTATATCAGACACTTACACTTACAATTCATAACAGCAGCAAAATTGCAGTTATGAAGTAACAAGAGAATAATGTTCAGGTTGGGGTCACCACACCATGAGGAAATGTGTTAAAGGGCTGAAGCATTAGGAAGCTGAGAAACACTGCTTTAAAACTTTACCAGATTGGGAGGGATCTTAGATGGTATCAAAGTTTCCCACTGAGAAAAATGTCCCTGCAGACAACACTGCAGAGATGTCGGGATGCATCTCTTTCCTTCAAAACTAGGAAAGAACCGAATACATGGGATGCTCTAGTTTATGCCACAGGGAAATGAGATTTAAGGACAATCACGAGTTTATTGACATTAAAAAATCTGTCTAGAGTATTTGGCTATACTTGACAATTGCTTAGCTCATGCAAAAATGGGGAGAAGTCTGAGTTAAGTTGCAAGCCATCAACTCAGAGCTTGCTTCATTTGGAAGTTCCCACGCTTGCATTTAGACAGTACTCAAGTAGTTCCACCAACTATTTACAGTGTTAATTTTTAAAGTGCCATGCTGTTGACAGTGGTCTACCAATCCAATGAAATCCGTCTAAAATCTCCAGTGACACTTCTTTCCCAAAGAAACAGAAGATAATCCTAAAATCCCCATGGAGCCACAAAAATCCTAAATAAGCAAAGCAAGGCTGAGCAGAGAAGAAACACGGCAGGCCTTGCCACCTGCTCTCAAAAGCCACTGCAAAGCTGCAGCAGTCAGAGCAGCAGGGGACAGACAGGGACGTCAGTGACACGCACTGGGCAGAGTGGAACGACCTGGCTGTGATCAAACCGTATCTTTCAGAATTTCTATGAACAGACCTGGGAAAAATGATGTTCTCATCAAGAAATGTTATGGAGGAAACAGATACACACATTCAACATGCAATTAGACTCTCATATCACCCTCTAGTACAAGATTACCTAAAATTATATTAAACACTTAAATGAGACTGTAAACTACAGAAGGAAAATTCAGAGAGGCTGTGTCTTAGCATTTGGTCTGTACTAGTATTTCTTGCTGTGACACCCCCAAACAGTGCAAGAATACTGAGAAAATATGACACTTAAAACTGATGTACAGTAAGATGTCAACAGCAGAGTGAGAGGCAACTCTGCAGAGTTGGAGAAAATGTGAACTGTGAACATCTAACAATAGGTTAATACTCAGAATACAGACATACTCATACACCTGAACAGCAGGAAAACAGTCTTTTTAAGCATGTGTAAAGGACCTGCATGGGAAACAAAGCACATATACAGGCAGTATTAAACTAACATGTGGGGTCTGAAACACGTCAAATGAGGCCAAGCCTGGCTACACAGTGAGGTCAAGGCCAACCCAGGCTACACAGTGATGTCAGAGCCAGCCAGGGCTACATGAGATCAAGTCATAAAGACACAAACAAACAAAGGACAACATTTCAAACCCGCAGAAACACTCTGTAGAATGGTGTTTATAAGGGGCTGAGGACTGGGAGTTGTGTATGAAGTATTAGCCAAGGAACTTAATATTCTGATTAGATATGATAAATAACTTCTAGAGACCTATTGAACAACATCATGGAAGAGTGGCAGAACATTATACTACATACTACATATATATGTGTATATATATATATATATATATATATATATATATATATATAGTAATATATGTGGTATGTAGTATTATATATATATAATATATGTGTGTGTGTATACATATTTAAATTTATATATGAGTGTATATATAAAAATTTTATATATACACTTATATAAATTTAATTATATATAAAATTAATGTATATATACAATTTTTTACAATTTAAAAATGTTTTAGAGCTATTTCCCAGACTAGTATGCTTCCTTGGTCAGAGTTTCTGACTACATTATATTTAGTTTGTTCTAACAAAATCAAATACTTTTTCACATGTTGCCTTTGTGACAAACCTTTATTTGGTGACTTTATTACTCACAGCCAGTAGATGGCACTGATTACCTATCCATCTGTTATACAGACAACTTGCTTGAGTCGGGGCTCAGTAAATGTGAGCGAGCTTTGAGAGAAGGTATTTTTCTTATATGCAAAACCAATAGTATTCACACCAAATGCCAGTGGTCGGCATCCACTGAACTAAGTCTTCGTTGTACGAAGATTTTTATATTTATTCGTCCAGTTTGAATCTTTACAATAATCCTGAGGGCGGAGTTATTATTATCCTGAGGGCAGAGCTATTATTATGTGTATTTGGTGATAAGAATTCAGAGATTAAGCTCCTCCCCTCTGATTAACTGAATGTAGTTCAGAGAGACTGATTCCCCATGCTAATGTGTTAACCACAGTTAATACATCCCCAGATATCACTGTAAGCTAGTGAGCACTGTAAATGTTTGAAGTGTACGTACTCATGTTATACCTTCAAACATTCAGAGAGACAGTGATGTTGGAAAGGTACATTTTATAATGAAATTGTCTGGCATTGAGTCTTGACCCTGCCATCAGCTAATACGGTACTACTCACCCCCTGCTTCAGTCTCCCCATCGGAAAGTAAAGGCGTTTCCTGCTCCATAGGGGGGTTTGAACATTACATAAAATAGCCAGCAGAAAGGATAACTTTCCCCAGAATATTAATTTAAAATTCTGATTTATTTCATGTGTAGAAACATCAGTTGGATGTTCTCTCCCGCCATTAAATTTTTTAGACTTAGGTTTTCAGAAAGAGTAAGAGTTACAGGAACCAGGGTGAAGTCTAAGGCAGGTGGGAGCAGGAGTGGGGATGGCTTAGTAGGTAGGTTATTTGTTTAGTGGGTAAATACAGGCTATTGCCAAGGTGTTTATGGTCAGTGGCAGATATGGATATACCTAAACTGAAATTTGGGTATTTGGGGACCGAGATGAACATTGTGGCATGGGAGGCCTGGCTCAGTTAGCTAAGTATCTGCTGTGCAGATGTGACAATCGGTTTGGGTCCTTGGCACCTGTGTGAAAGCCTGGCTAAGGCAGTGCCTGCCTCTAACACTGGCACTGGGTATGCAGAGGCAGGAGGGTGCCTGCAGCATGGTCACTAACTTATCTCGCAAATCTGTATCCTCGAGACTCCAGTTCAAAAGGTCAGGATGGGAGTGAGACACCTTAGGTTAACCTCTGGCTTCCACACACAGGAACACATGCACGTACATAGAACACACACACACACATGCTCACACACACTCACGCATACATGCACACACACATGAACACATGTATACAATACACACACATGCATAATGCTCATGCACACTCATTCATACACGCACACACACTTGAACTCACACAATGCACTAAAAAATAAATACCTACAATAGTAAATTATGTCATAAGCTGTGAATTATTGTTAATTCAATTTAAGATTCACTTCAAAAGAAAAAAACATTTCTAGAATAAGTTTTTCTTCAAATAATTTTTAGAGTTCCATCCTCACAATGTTGTCTATCTACCTTAAGACTTTTTTTTTTAAAGATTTATTTATTTATTTATTTATTCATTCATTCATTCATTCATTTATTTATTTAATTGTGTCTTCAGAAGAGGGAGTCAGATCTTGTTAAGGATGGTTGTGAGCCACCATGTGGTTGCTGGGATTTGAACTCTGCACCTTTGGAAGAGCAGTTGGGTGCTCTTTCCCACTGAGCCATCTCACCAGCCCCCACCTTAAGACTTTTGTAACTATTTTTTATGATAAAGACAACAAAAAAAGGCAGACAACTGTCCTGTAAGTGGAGTGTACTACCACGAGATGGCAGCATCGAGCAAGCACCGTTTCTGTTACTACTTTATGAAGATAGTACAATATATCACTGAGACCATTGGTGTCCTCGAGGGAGATTGGTTGGTCTCTGTAACCATTAATGTCTCTTTCCTTCATACCCAGGTGGAAAACATCCTAAGAGGGTATTCGGTCCAAGTTCATGGACATATCTGTTTTAAGACTTCTCAAAACAAACAAACAAACAAACCCTTCAAATTAAGGAATAATAAAAAACAAAAACAAAAACAGGTTTCGGCTTTTCTTTCCATCTTTTGCTTCTTCCTTTATCATCTATTTTTGAGTAATACTTAATGTACTCAGCAGGTTGCATTTACATACACACATATGTAAAATAACAATTACAGTAAAAGAGGCTGTGAACATGAGAGGAGCAGGTCTAGGGGTGTAAGAGGTGGGAGGGAGGAGAAGGGGGCTGATATAAAAACAGTACACAAGAAATTAAAACAATTAATTTAAAAATTAAAATATGCGTATGCTAAAATATCTGTCTCTAGTCCTCTGTATTAATTTAATCTGCTCTGGCCGGAAAAGGTCAGGGGAGGAATAGTTAAGAAAAATTTGAGTCTAAATTATTGTTCCTGAGACCTTTCCTTGGCATACAAGGTCCCCAAAGCAACATTTCTTCCTAGCTATTGCATGTTTAGAAAAGAAATAATTTTTTCTTTTATAGAATATACACTGCTTTGAAGGTAGTAATGTATTTTTGACAGAAATTGTCGTATATAGTGCTTTGGAGACAGACGACTTAAAGAAAACATGACTTTTCCCAATCTCTTCAGAGGAATGTGGTCTTGTTCGATGTCCATATTCACTTCAGCACACACGAGAGAATCACAGAGAATCAGATAAAGCGCTATAGGATGCGTAGGCTCTAGCCCAGGTGTCTGCCAAGTCAGTCCCCAGAATCCTGAGCCGTCTCTGAGTCTGTAAGAGGGAGTTTGCAGATGTATGGAGAAAGATCCACCCCTTCAATGATCTGGAGCAGTGGTTCTCTTCGTGGGGTGCCACCCTGTGGTCTTGTAAGACCAGCGGGAAATGCAGATATTTACATTACAGTTCATAACAGTGGCAATATTTCAGTTATGAAGTAGCAATGAAAATGATTTTATGGTTGGGGGTCACCACAACATGAAGAACTGCGTTAAAGGGTCAAAGGTTGGAAGGTTGAGAACCGCTGGCCTTGAGGACCCCGCCCACTCCATTTCCAGCCTTCACAAGAGACACAGATTGGGGTGGGGTGGCTCAGTGAGGTTAGACTTGGTTCCCATCCCTTTTCTGCCCCTCGCTTCTCAACAATGAAATGATTATGGATGATATTTGGGCAAGCAGGCACCTGATAGGTATTATCTGTCTTGCTTTTTTTTTTTTTTTTAATTTAGCATCCAGAGAATATTTATTGATACTGTAGATAAGCTGTTTGGCCAAATATTTATGTCGCTAGAATGTAAATTTCATAGGACAAGAATTTTTTCTGTTGTTCACTTACATCAATGCCCAATGCACACATGAAATACATTCAAATATCAGTTTGAGTGAATAAATGAATGAATTTTAAAAATCTTACATATATGCTAAGGATCTAAACTTTATCTTACTAGGATAAAGTTTTGTCTTTTTTTCAAGGCTTGAAAGAAATATTTCACCTTAAATTGAATATAGTAGTGGCAGGTGTTAAAACATGTAAACACACCTCCCGATACATTCAGATTGTAATAAGGTCTTGTAGGATTAAGATTAAAATTACAGTGAATTTATAAGTCGGTCTGGGAAAACTGACATATTATTGAGTTTTTCAAGCTATGAGCAGAATCTAACTTGTGTTTCCCCTGTCAACTGTCAGTAGACTTTCGTAGTTCTTACAGGAGTTGCACTCAAATTTAGAAAAGTTTATTCTTAAGAATTTTTCTGTTTGTAAGATATTTTATCTTCCGATGATTGCAGCTTTTGTGCAGAAATGCACCTGCCCTTCGTGTACTGACTGTGCTGTGCGTTCTTGGTATAGGTTCCTAGTGAGAGGTCCTCATTATCTTACACATTCCTTAGATGTCAGAACAAACAGCTGAGCCACTTCCTTTGTGGCATTCATGTCTCTTAATGTTTCTTTATCATATCAAATCAAGACCTCTCATCAACCGCTAAATAGAAATGTGGGAATAGATAACTTTCTCTTGTGATCTTTAGAGGTGAAGGTCTGCATTTTCATGTAACATCTGCCCGCTGAGGGTTTGTGAAAATGCCTGCACCAGGGCTGGAGAGATGGCTCAGTGGTTAAGAGCATTGACTTCTCTTCTAGAGGTCCTGAGTTCAAATCCCAGCAACCACATGGTGGTTCACAAGTATCTGTAATACAACCCAATGCCCTCTTCTGGTGTGTCTAAGGACAGCTACAGTGTACTCATATACATAAAATAAATAAAATCTTTAAAAAATAAAGAAAAAAGAAGAAAGGAAGAGAGAGAGAGAGAGAGAGAGAGAGAGAGNAGAGAGAGAGAGAGAGAGAGAGAGAGAGAGAGAGAGAGAGAGAGAGAGAGAGAGAGAGAGAATGCCTGTATCAGACTGACGTATCAGCTTTGGTTTCGTTTGGTGTGCCATAGCTGTAATCCTGTTTCCTCTTCAGTCCTTGCTCTTAAGGAGTGAGTCAAAGATCTTTAGTAGAACTCATGCTCCACATTTGATTATCCTCTGTGGCTTTCTCTCTTATCCCATGTAATCTTCAGTGTTTAAAGTTTTAACAGAAGTCTAACGGTGGAAACATCTTGTTGTGGAGAAAAGTGGATTTAAACCCCTTAAATCTGCAAGCACGTTGGGGCAAGGACTTTTACCTGCTTACAGCTGCATTCCCATGGAATTGTTCAAGTCCAGACAATTCACCAGTCCAGCTGCTGTAAGGCCGTGATTGTCTATGCTCCAGAGGCAACCATTCTCTTGTAGTGGAATCCTAAGTGATCCGGCTATACATCCCATTTCCTGCTCTCAAGCTTCCACATAAGCAATTGTATTGATAAAGGAGACCAATTGTATTGACTTTTCAGACCATGTAGACGAGAGAACAATATGCAATGGGATTGCTCCAGAAAAGGACGTCGATGGATTTCACATTATCAATATCGGAAGACTGTGCCTTGACCAGCATTCGCTGATCCCTGCCACTGCCAGTGCCGTTTGGGAAATCATCAAAAGAGCAGGTTGGTAACCTGAGCCTGTGGGAAGCCAGTCTCCTCTGCAGATGAACACCGGGGCCTTGATTGGTTAGAGCTACTTCTGCCTTCACGAGACAGAAGTGATGAGCATAAACTAAAGCCTATAAAAATGTTGTACATGGATCAATAGCACAGAACAGAACAGCGTAAAAGATAACGAAGAGCAGGTACCAGGGGTGGACAGCTACACTTGTAGCTTGTAGCAAGAGAACCATCCGGATGTGGCTATGTCTTCCCACTTTTTTTGTTTGTTTTTATTTATTTTTTTCATTTTTTATTAGATTTTTTTAGAATTTACATTTCAAGTGTTATCCCCTTTCCTGGTTTCCCCTCTGAAACCCCCCTATCTCCACTCTCCTCCCCCCTGCTCCCCAACCCTGCTTCCTGGTCCTGGCATTCCCCTACACTGGGGCATGAGCCCTCACAGGACCAAGGGCCTCTTTTCCCACTGAAGGCCATCCTCTGCTACATATGCAGCTGGAACCATGAGTCCCACCATGTGTACTCTTTGGTTGGTTGTTTAGTCCCTGGGAGCTCTGGGGGTACTGGTTAGTTCATATTGTTGTTCCTCCTATGGGACTGCAAACCCCCTCAGCTCCTTGGGTTCTTTTCCTTAGCTCCTTCATTGGGGCCCCTACGCTCGATCTATAATCAAAATTATGTATTTTGATGACTATCTTTTCAAAGTGGAGAACATTTTCTTACTAAGATAATGTGTCACTTATATAGGAACCCTGTTCATTGACTGTAGTTTTTAATAAAAAGCGTGTAGGCTTTGACTGTATTAGACTCGGCATGGCTGGCAGCTACGCTCATGCATTCAGTGATGGCTCCATGCACATGGATGGCTTCCTGCTCCAGCACAGCCACTTCCTTCCTGGAAACATCTGCTGATTTCTAACCGAGAGAAAACAGACTCTAGAATCACACACGAGCATAGCAGTGCTTGAATACGTCTTGGTTCCAATGTCTTCCTGGTGCCCACACAACATAGGGCGTTAAGTCTGCTTGATTTTGTGAAGTGGATGAACCTTCCACTCTGTTATCCCCATCTCACTGGAAGTCCGATTGCCGTTTGTAATTAATACTGTTGTATGAACTTCTAGTCTAATTCGCAGTCAATGTATTTTAAGACTGTACACTTCATGGGAAACTTGGTATTTAAAAGGACTTTAATGGCAACTTGAGAATTTTTGTGGTTTTAAATGAGGACATAATGAGAGAGGAAGTGGCAAATCCAAGAAGCATTAAAAGAAATATTTATAAATAATCCAGTGAGGGCATGCTATATAGATGAGGCATGAAATCCACAGTTAATTAGAAGTTTTTACAGAATGCTTCAGTTGGCTTTTCACATACTTGATTCGTTCCTTGTTAGTCACGCATTTAAGCAGACTGTATTTTTAAAGGAATCGAAACATTTGGGAAAAACGTGGTCGTGGCAGGAAGATCCAAGAACGTGGGCATGCCGATCGCCATGTTGCTGCACACGGACGGGGAACACGAGCGTCCTGGAGGTGAGCGTGGGTTTCTGCAGCTCATCTGTGGCGTGAAAGCCTGGACTGCTTGTGGAGGGATTGTTGAGTTACCTCCCTCCTGCTGTGGTAAAGCACCAGGAACCAAGTGGTCGGCCATGGAAGAGCTCATTTCAGGCTTACCGTTCAGAGGGAGAGGTCACCATAGTAGAAAGGAGCAGCCGCTGAGAGTTCACATCCCTAACAGTAAGCAGGAGGTGGAAAACACTGAGAGAGGCAGGAGGCTTTTGAAACTTCAAAACCCAGCTACCCACTTCCTCCAACAGGCCACACCCCCTAACTATTCCAGTCCCACCAACTGGAGGCCAAGTATTCAAGTGTATCAGCCTATTGGAGTTAACCTATTCACACCCCTTCTGCTGAAACTATGTGACCCCTTTGATCCGTTTCTTTGGCTTTGTTTCTTTCTGTTTCTCTCCTTCTTTCTTTTTCGTTTGTTTCTTCCTTTCTTTTTTACTTATTGTGCCTGTAAATATTGTTTTAAAAAAGCCAATAACAATACAGATATTAAGAGGGGATAATAGCTACTAGAGATGTAAAAGTCACTACTTAAGAAAATTCTAGAAACGGTTAGAACTTATGTGAAGTGGATTTTTTCATATTTTTGGCGACTGGGTTTTATGTGAGCGGATGCTTTTGTTGAAACAGACGTGTGCGGAAGGATGTTTGGCTGAGAACAGACATGTGGTAGATATTTTGGAGGTTGCCTGTAAAAAGGGCATGTGATATTTAGCTAGAGTGGACACTTGATAGAACACATGATGTTTGGAAAGGGTTAAATATGACACAACAGACAGACAGACAGACAGACAGACAGACAGACAGACAGACAGACAGACAGTGGACAACACTGACAACACTGTGTGACATTGGTTTGCCTTGACATTTTTTGTTGATCTTTGTTGAAGCTGGTCTTCACTGTTGATACTGTGACATTGTTTCACTTGTCTTTTTTGCTGGCTTTGTTTGTTGTGACTTTGTAGAGAGAAATGCACCGAAGAACTTTTCATGATATTTTGGTGGCTCCTTCCAGCTTCTGTGCCAACTGGGCTAACTGGCAGAGCCCCGTGGTTTGATTTGTTTTGTTTTTTTCTGAATCAAACTACTGTTGCTAATTCCTAACTGGTATTTGTGAGTAGATCCAGCTCCTACTGCTGGTACGTGTGAACTGAACTACTAATATCTGACAACAAAGATTTAAACCGCCTGAAGAACTATTTTTAAACAGGCCCACGTCCCCCTTGGCCCTAGTAACCGTTCCTTTTCACTACTTCTGGTGGGTGGTGGGCTAGAAGGGAGGTGAACACATTTAAGAACACTTATTAAAGTAGGTTTTAAAAAAAAATACAAGCCTACAGTTGAATGTTGAGTAGTAAAATGGTTTAGTACACCACAAGACTGCTGGTTTGTTCCCTTAATAGAAAGGGACCTGGGACTTAGGGCTCATAGCTGATTATCTGTGTTAGACAACTAAGTATTGAGCTGTAGTAATAGTGACAACTCACCACAAAAGCCCAGGGAGACTTCAAGACATGCGCTGCGTTCTCCGGGGCCTGCTGGCTCACCACTCCTAGGACCTCAGTGTTTTCAGCTGTCTGAGACCTGACCTGAGCAGACCCACAGTGGGGATGGTAACCAGGTAGAAAGGGTATTTAGCAAAGGACAAGGGGCATTGCTCAGAGTTTGCCTGAGCCAGTGCTGTGGCAGGGGACAAAAGATTTCTCAGACCAAGTTCCTGGATTCGGTAGAAGCAGCTGATAGTCTGTGCATGTCCCCTGGGACAGTGGCTGTGCCAGTCATGTCCACTGGGACCTTCACCGATTACCCTTCCTGCTTAGGACATTTTGCCTAATCTTCATATAGTAAGCAATTTAACTGGATTCCATTTTTATATTTAAAAAAATGCCCACACATGCATACTACCATACACAGGTGTAGTTAATGTCCACGCATGTAGACACTACCATACAAAGGTGTATAGAGAATTTATTTTTTTAAAATTATTATTCATTATGTTGAAATTTAGTTTCCTGATATCAGGTTTTTTGGCAAGTCTTTTAGGGTCTTGACTGTCATAATTTATATGAAGAGATTTTAAAACATAAAGCCCTATGGAAAATAAACACATTGTTAACTTATCCAAAGCAGTAGGCAGGTGTGACAGCATACCTATTATTTATAAACTACTGTAGAAAATCCACCCCCTTTCAGTTCAATCTAAGGCTACAAAATACTATGCTACAAGTATTTACCATATATATATATATGTGGTAAAATATCAAAATAAGCACAAATTAATGGTATTAATTGTTTGGGTTTTGCATCAGAAGAGTATCTTGCCACAGAAATCACACCATGCAACAGATCTTATGCAAGAGATTTATTGAGGGGGAGGGGTGAAAGGCTGCCTTGGAGTAGGGACAAGAGGGGGGGGACAGAGACTGAGATAAAGAGAGAGAGAGAGAGACAGGGACATAGAGAGAGCAGAGAAAGACACAGAGGCAGAGCAGGCTGTGAAAGTGTGGACTATTTATTATTATTATTATTTTCTTTATTTACATTTCAAATGCTATCCCGAAAGTTCCCCATACCCCCCCCCCTGCCCCTGCTCCCCTACCCACCCACTCCCACTTCTTGGCCCTGGCCTTCCCCTGTGCTGGGTCATATAAAGTTTGCAAGACCAAGGGGCCTCTCTTCCCAATGATGGCCGATTAGGCCATCTTCTGCTATGTGTGGACTTTTTAAAAGGTACATGACTTAGGTCAACAGTGGAAATGATGCATTTTGCGGCTAGTGATGGTGTGGCTGCCGAAGCTGGGTCACTGCAGGTGGACTTGGGGCAGACCTGGTTCCTAACAGGACTGATATTTGAGAAGAGAATTATAGAGATAAAACAGATTACTTTAAAAACATTTTATACTTTGTTCAATAAAATTTCTCCACTTTAATGAATGCTAAAAATGGAATACATTTGGAATTAGTTATAATGTTGCTTACAAACCTACATTTTACAAAGTTAAATTTGCAAAGTTAAATTTACCTTCATTATAGTGTTACCTTGCAGCCGTTATAATTACTGTATCTGAAAGGTAAAAACTTACAGTAAAAATAATACTGAAGGTTTGCTACATGGGTCGTGTTTAATTAATACACATTTAATAGGAGCATTGTGACATATTATTAGCATAATGAACAAGTAAGCAAGTGCTTACTGAATATTTGGAGTCTGTGGGAAAGTTAGTGTTTTGGATGTCTTGGCCTGGCAGAGCAGTAATTAGATGCATTGTTAGCTAATGGAGATAATGAAGGAGGATTAACTGCAAATTTATATCTATAGAACTTGTTCTAATGACACAATGTTGAGCATTTAGCACACACTGTGTATTGTTTTACCAAGAGAGTCTGAGAAGCCTAATAATTCAAATTTATCTCAAAGACAAAAATAATTTCACTAAAAAAAAATCATAGTCACTTAGTTTAATATATTTCTGTTCTCAGCTGACTTTAAGTTTTGACATTAAGAGAACAAAGCTGCGATACTGTGTAAGAAAGATGTTTTCCTTTACTTGGGGCTTGAACTATTCAAGAATGAGAATGTACTTAAATTTCTAAGTACAAAGGTGGAACTGTGTGGGAGAGAAGGAGGGGAGGCGCTGCAGTTGGGGTGCTGCAGTCCGGTTGCATTTTATGGGAGACTGAGAGACCAGTAAATAAAAGAAAAAAAAAACAGGGAAAGAAGAGGAAAGGAAAGGAGAGGAGAGAAAAATGAATGAAAGAAAGGAAGGAGGGAGGGAGGAAGGGAGGGAAGGAAGGAAGGAAGGAGGAGCGAGGGAGGGAAACAAAGGGAGAAAGGAAAGGAAGCAGGGATGGCGCCCCCTGCTGCTGAGCATAGGTGCTGCAGGGTCTAGTGATGCCAGGAGACATGGCTGGGAACATGTACAGGGATGTACAGATATCAGAGAACAGTAAACATTCTGCTTACTTACGGCAGCAGCCTATGAAGTGATGCAGGAAGGTAAGAGTTGAGACTTGCATATTTTTATGGGGTGTTCTTTTGACTTCTTTATATGTACCAACAGGAGCAGTTTCTCTTTCTCTGAGAATGAAAACCAAATGTCACAAGCTTTTTAGCACAGTGTCTTTGTTTTCTTAGCTTTCCCATAAGAAAGGAAACCTTGTGTGTGTGTGTGGGGAGGACCCTCTAACATCTTTAAAACCATTTTTTTTTTATCAAGATGGTAGAAAGTCCCTCCAAATCAAGACATGATAGCTATTATGTAACACTAGTAGAGTTTAGAATTTAAGTTGATTTCCCATTCATTTACAGGAAGTTCCTCCTGCATACATTTATTCTTAAGCAACACATCTCATCTAACAGACCACTGAAGTGACACAGCCTGAGTCACACGATTTTTCTTTAGCTAAAATGTTGTAGCATCATTAAGAGTGAAGACTTGGTCTCTGTCCTCTGAGGGCTGGGCTCTCCTTCAGATTCGTCTCTGGGAGGTGTGCTTTCTCCAAGCACTGGCTACATGGAAGTCCACAGAGGTTTTGTTAACTCACTGCCTTGCTTAGAGTTTCTACTGCTTTCTTATTTTTCTTTCATTATCAAAAGCAAGTTGGGGAGGAAGGGGTTTGTCTTACCCTTCCACATTGTAGTCCATCACTAAAGGAAGCCAGGACAGGAACTCAAGCAGGGGAGGAACCTGGAGGCAGGAGCTGATGCAGAAGCCACCTAAAGTCGTTACTTCCTGACTTGCTCATCATGATTCTCTCAGCCTGCTTTGGTATAGAACTCAGGACCACCAGTGTAAGGGAGTCCCTCCCCATGATGGGTTGGGTCCTCTCCCATTAATCATTAAGAAAATGCCCGAGCTACGTACGGAGGCATTTTCTCAATGGAGAGTCTTTTCACTGTGAGAATTAACTCCAGTTTTGAAAACTCATACTTTAGTCAGGCTGGGGGCATTCTCTCTCACCCCTAGGAGGCAATAACCAGTAGGAGATGCTTGGGGCAGTGCAAGTAATGTGAGGGGCATGATTGATTAAGCTCTGTCCAGTAGCGGGTTGGACCGTGCACCCTTAGGTTTCAAAGAGGAGAGCCATTGTAGGAACACCCTAGGGATGCAGGATTCATGCACAGCATCACCACGGCATCTGTGGTGTTCTGTGTGTGTCTGGGTTTGTTAATTATAATCTTGTGTTTGTGTAGTTAATGTATCAGAGAAAAGCCAATCATTATTCATGTCTCACTGTCTCATTTGAATAGTAGGAATAGTGTTTAACTGTCAGTGTCTTCTAACTTTAGCCAGCACGTATCTAAAAAGCATTTAGTTGGAAACAGGCATTCTATTAGACGATGGAGATTGTTAGCCAGCGGGATGTGTCATTAAACCTATTTAACTTATAAAGCAAAGCTCAAGGGTCTGCTCAGTGGGTAGAGTCCCTTGCTACCAAGTCGACAGCCTGAGTTTGATCCCTAGGACCCACAGAGTGGACAATGAGAGCCAGCTGCGGTGCATGCAAGCCCTGCTACCCTCCCACAGAAAATAAATGTAAACAGGACATTTTCAAAATGCTCCACCATGACAAAGCAAAATCCACTTTTTTCTCTGTCTTCTGTTGCTTTCTCTTTGATACAGGACCTCAGAACATCACACATCACCCCCATTGTCAGCCCAGGACACCCTGTCTCTAAGCTTTGTCTACTCATCATCCTACCTTCTCAGTCACATCACCTGCCACGCCTTCCCCACTGGATGATGAGACTTCACAGAACTGCATACCATTCCCAAAGCACCGTTCCTCATATTGCTGGGGGTTCTATGTCCTGGTCCTTTGGCCTGAAACCCTCACTCCCCATATGCCGGCCATCACTTTGTGTAGCCTGCCATCACAGCCCCCATACTGACTTTCTCTCTCCCACTTCTCTCTCATTCCAAAAAGAAGTAAACGTGAACTTCTTTCTGGGGTTGAGGCAGTTTGGGATAAAGTCTCCTTACGTAGCCCTGGCTGATCTGGACCCCTGTATAGCACTTAAGCCGGCTTTAGACCTTTCAGCAATTGTCTTGGCTCAGCCTTTCAAGTCCTAGGACTGCAGGCACGAGCCACTATTCCCAGCCAAATGTAAACTTCTTGATAACAATATTTTAGGCTTTATATTTGTAAAATTTAGCATAAGGAGCCATATGGAATAACAATAATTTATTCAACCAGTAAGTCTATAAATCATGTTTGTGTGCCAAACATTGGGCCAACACTATACAAAATCAAGCCACAGATTTTAAAATACAAATTTGTCATTTGTTGAAAGGAAATTTTTGTATGGGAGGAAGAAAGAAAAGGAGGAAAGAAGTATCTATATGCATTCCCACAGATCGTTCTTTCACATCTAAAGTTATACACCTTTATATAGAGAGATGATTTCCATCTCCACTAACCCCTAAGTGTCACCTGTGACAGTAGGGGAGGGATGGGCCACATCAATATCAGGAAGGGAAGAGGACTCCCCCGGACACTGTGTAAAGGAGGGGATGTCACTGCTGACATTCACAGAAGGAAGCCACTGTTTCCACAACAAAATGTCATGGTTCTGTCTATTTGGCTTGTCTTCTTACAGAGGAGGTGACTTTGCAGTGAGTGCACCAGACATGGCTCTGTCCTCCTGAGACTGAAGAACAGTAGGAAAGCTAATCATTAAACCGTAAGAAATAAATGATCCCAATTATAACTGTGCATGCAAAGTGCTTAAAGCAGCTGCATAGCATTATGGGAAAAGCTTGGTGTAGGACAGAATGAATGAGTTCTATATATACCGAGACACGAATGCTACCTTTTGGGAGACCTACTCCAATTAGTATTACAATGAAACTTTAAAAATACTGTGTATATAGTGTATGTGTCCATGTGTCAGTGTGTGTCCATGTGTATCAATGTGTGTCCATGTGTGTGTGTCCCTCTGTGTGTGTGTGTGTGTGTGTGTGTGTGCGTGTGTGTGTATGTGTGTGTGTGTGTGTGTGTGTAGACCAGGAGTCAACATCAGGAGTCTTCTCTCTCACATATCTTTTTTTTTTTTTTTTTTTGGTTTTTCGAGGCAGGGTTTCTCTGTACAGCCCTGGCTGTCCTGGAACTCACTCTGTAGACNAGGCTGGCCTCGAACTCAGAAATCCACCTGCCTCTGCCTCCTGAGTGCTGGGATTAAAGGCGTGCGCCCCCACGCCCAGCTTTCACTTATCTTTTGAGACGCCATCTCCCACTGAAACTAGAGCTCACAGATTGGCTGAGCTGGTTGGTTGATGAACTGCAGGGGACTGCCCATCTCTGCCTCTCCCTTCCCATCTCTAGGATCACAGGTGTGCCTCACCATGTACGGTTTTGGCATGGGTGCTGGGGATCCAAAATCAGGTCCTCATGTTTATATGACAGGCTCTGTACTGACTTTTAATATTTACACAATGAGACTATATTTAAACTAAAAGTTTATTTTCATAGATCCATGGAAATATAATAGACCTAATAGGAGTGAGAAATGATGAGGTGAAAGGGGGAAAAAAAGGACTGGAATTAAAAATGGAGCTGAAGGTAAGACTTCTACTAAAAAATAAAGACATCATTAAATTTTCATAGATATATTCCCACTGTCAAGCAAACTACTTTTTATTTATTGGAACTGAGTACATATTTGCTGAATTTACTTCATTGAGTCTACTTAATTATGGATGGGTCATTAGTTTCATCTTTAAAACTTTTTTTTTTAGCAGAAGCAAAAAGGCATAGTTAGCCAATTAAGTATCTGTAAGATTAAAAATGAATAGATGCTTTGGAAAAATAAAATATTCTTCTAATTTTAGAACACTTAATTTCTCTTGAGGGTTCTTATAAATGAAAAGTTAATGGATTCAGTAATGTGTAAGACATACCTTTCAAGTTAAGGCAATGTGTACATTTAATAGGACTATTTGTCTAATCATTTAAGTGCAGATTAAAGCTACCGCTCACGTTCATGGCTTTTAGTTCTCATTAGACATTTCTGCTCACTCTGTTTTTAAGCTGTTCCCCCTTTCAACTTGTAAACCAGTGTTCTCAATCCCATCTGGCTTCAGTGTCATCGAGCTGCCATTAGAAATAGTTTCTCAAGTCCATCCCCGAACCATGGAGATGAGAATCTAGGAGCTGAAACAAAGCATCAATGTTTTTAGAAAGCAGGGAGGAATATTTGTGGTTGGGCTGGAGAGTGACTTCTCAAAACTCAAACTGAGACTGGTACTTAAGATCTTTTCCAGACCCATCCCTAGGCGGTCCTTAACAGCTCCATGACTCAAAACACCAACTTACTCTAGACTTAGGGACCCACTCAGCAGTTTCCGGCTCTGCAAATGCTCCACACTCCATTGATGAATGCTCACTTCTGACTTTACTCTCATAGCTTTCCCCATAGTGTCCTCTAAGGATATCTGTGGTAAGGATTTCCTCCCTGGGCAGACTGGGGGAGGGGTGAAGAGTAAAGAGAACCTGGAAGGTGGGGAAGCCTTGAGGTCCCTGGTTGCATGTTCTCAAGGAGAACTGTGCCACCTTAGGCGCCCTGTATTCATTCATTCGCTTCTGGTAAAGGAATGGATCTGTGAGATCACTCACAGATCAAGGAGGCCACCTGATCCTGGGCTGAAACTTCTAAACTTATGTTTGTTATAGTAATGCAAAATTTGAGAGAAATGTTTGGGTTCATAAGGTTAGAATTTTTTCAGTACTATCTCTCACATTTTCCATAATAATTTTACAATCAACTAGATGCTTCCCACCAGAAGAAAAATACTGAGAAGTGTTCTACTGTGTTTTCAGGAGACATAGGAGAATGGCCAATATGGTGGGACTTCCTGCCCGGGAACATGATTGTCTGTTTAGTTCCTCTGCATAATTTATGTCTTTTGTTATTGTTCTAGGGAAGTTTAGATACATAGATTTTACACATTCCTGGTCATGGTACTTTTTGATCTGCTATTACAATGAGGTCTTCCTCCATGTGTCTTCTAACATGTTGTTACATATAATGTATTTATTTTTTCATTTTGTTGATAACTGAATGAATTCTCTCTGTTTCAATAGTATGATAATTGCTGTATTTATTTACTGAATACATTTCAATTTTATATTCATTAATCTTTTCTGTTGTACTTTTTTCTTTATGTAACTTTTAACAAGTTACATAGATGGTTGATTAAATTTTCTGTTTTTTTTTGACATAGTAACTTTGCTGTATTTATTATCTCTTAAGTATTGCTTTATATTTATTTTGTTGGATTTAAAATGAACTACTTTATTATAAAGGTTTCTAGAAATTCTGTATTACTGTTTAGTATTTTCTGTTTGATCCATTATTGCTTTGAAATGAGTTTCTTAAAAATTTCCAGTAGAAGTATTTTTATGTCAATAATAATAATTTTACTAGTTGTGATTAAGGATAATTATTTTTTAAATTATATACTTATCTGCTTTGATTTAATGAAAATATGTTACCCAAAATAATACGATTTAAAATGGCTGTTTGGGTACTGTGATAGTTTGAGTAGGTCTGGTGCCCATAGACTAATGGGTTTGAATGCTTGGTCCATGGGAACTGGCATTATTAGGAGGTGTGGCCTTGTTGGAAGAGGTGTGGCCTTGTTGGAGGAAGTGTGTCAATGTGGGGGTGGGCTTTGAGGTCTCCTAAGCTCAGGCTCTACCCAGTACAAAGGGAGTCTCTTCTTTATTGCCTGTGGATCAAGATGTAGACCTCTCAGCACATTCTCAGCCCCATGTCTGCCCAGACAGTGCCACGATTCTCACCATGATGATAATGGACTGAACCTCTGAAACTGTAAGCCAGCCCCAATTAAATGATGTCCTTTATAAGAGTTGTCTCGGTCATGGTGTCCGTTCACAGCAATGGAAATACAAACTAAGACAGGTCCATAAAATACATTATTTATTTTCAGAGTTTAATAAGTTAAAATCATATAATGTTCATTGTATTCTTTATACTTGATCTGTTATGAACCGAAAGGGGTATATTAAAC
>NC_034602.1:79597068-79606529 GCF_900095145.1 Mus pahari
TAGCCCTGGCTGTCCTGGAACTCACTTTGTAGACCAGGCTGGCCTCGAACTCAGAAATCTGCCTGCCTCTGCCTCCCAAGTGCTGGGATTAAAGGCCTCCACTGCCCGACTGGTCTCAAACTGAGACCAAATTGAGGATGACCTCAATTTGGAAATTCTCTGCCTCCTGAGCACTGGAATAACAGCTACTTTCCCCTTCTCTCTCTCTATTGAGGCAGGGTCTCTTTACATCGTCCTGGCTGTTCTGGAGCTTACTGTGAGAGACTGGCCTTGACTTCAAAGATCCTCCTCCCTCTGCCTCTCAAATATTGGGATTAAAGGCTCTGCTACCACACCCAGCTCACCCCTTTGCTTTCTAATGCATATACCTTTGTCCTATTTAATATGGAATTTTTCCTTCCATTGTTCTTTATAGGTCACTGAATTTTTTTTTAAATTTTTATGCTTAAATACATGTGGTCAGAATTAACAACCTACTTCCTATTGTTTGTTTTTTGTTTCATTTTTAATATTTTATGTCTATATGTTTTAATATTTCAGATCCTTATTATCTCAATAATTATGATGCATAGTAGATTTAATTCTTTACTTTTGTGTGTTATCTATGGAGGCTATAAAAAATTGATAAAATGTTCCCACTCTGTTTCAGTTTTTGTTCTTACCTAATATTCATCGATAAAAGTCACCATTCAGAATATGTATAAATATATGCCTGTATTGCTGGCTAATTAGCTTGTAAGAAGGCTTGGTGGTTCCCATTATTATATATGAAGAACCAGCAGACTTTACCTTCCCTTCCCAGTCTACCCTTGTGTTTTGCGTTCTTGCTACATAATCTAAGCAATGTAAATAGCATTTACATTTGTCACTGTCTGAGTTAGTTTTCTGCTGCTATAGCAGAATACCACAGGCAGTTAATCTGTTAAGAGCAGAGGTCATTTCTTTATAGCTCTGAAGTGTGAGTGTTACAAGATGCTGCTACTGAAACCATCTTTCATAAGAAATACACTCCCACATTAGCATTAATCATGAGGGCTCTTATGGGTTAAGTAAACACTTCCGGTCCTACGAGGACTCTCATTGGTTAAATAAACACTTCCGGTCCCAGGAGGAGCTCATGGGTTAAATAAACACTTCCCGTCTCACCTTTCAACGCTGTTGCCATGACAGTTAAGTTTCAACATGACTGAGGAGAGGGCAATCAAGCCATGGTAGTCTATCAGTCCAGCTCACGTCGTTCTAAAGTCTTAGGTCTGTATTAAAACAAGCCACATCTCGCCAACAGTCCATTGGCCGTTTCCTCAAATAGGTTTTGATAAATCGAAGTACACAAAGTATCGAGTCCCTTTCATTATTGACAATATTCTCTACAGTCTTGAATTTTCAAAATTGTTTGCCACTCTCAGTCTTAATTTGAAGTTCTTATGCTCCAGTTTCCTTACACGTGTCTTTCTGGGAACTGAAAATTATAGGTCAGCTTCGATGGATTCACCCTCCTTGCTCTGGCTTTAATTACTTTAAGCTCTAACCCCCACCCCCATCTCCCAAGTTAAAATGTTTGGGTACACTTGTTCAGTTTCCCACAATTTTTTGCTGTTTGTTGATACATTGGTTCACCTTCATTGTTATCTACTTTTTATTTTTGCTACTTTTGAAATATCTCCTTTCATTGACTTTACAATTTCTCATAAGGTAAAGTTGACTGCTTTTGGTGCTTCATTCCATTGGTATGAATATATGCACAGAGTCATCATGTCTAGACTAATTACCCCTGGAATCTGAACAGTTTCATCACCTTCCCAACTCACCCCGGACTTGTCCTTTGTTGGGCTGTTTATTGATGCTTCACCAAATCCTTCTTATTACTCATCCTTAAATGGATGGGTTCCTGTAGACCTGCTATTTTGTAGACCAGGACACTTCTGCTGGGGGGTTAGGGTGTAGGCTGCCTAGCTCTCCACTCCTCTTACTGTTTCTCCAGTGCTTCCTGTTGGGACAACTCCTCTGTGTCATCCTGTGCATTAAGCACACTGTCATCCACAGCATGCTCCAGCCTCCACCTGTGCTTCTCGTGGCAGGAGGTGGAGGTGTGTTCTGGAGCTGAGCTCATCACCTTTAGGAAGGGCATGGATGGTCATGTTCAGAGGTCTGCTACTGCTTGCTGTCTACGAGCTTCCTTCCTGTGTTGGTGTCTGTGTCTGTCCGTGTCTGTGTCTGTGTCTGTGTCTGTGTCTGTGTCTGTGTCTGTGTCTGTGTCTGTGTCTGTGTGGCATGTACTATCTGCTACTTTCATGACTTTTACATACTATGAAGTCTGTGGAAAATAGAATATTCACCCATTTTTCTAAAGCCCTACATTGTACAGTTCTGTGGTTGTTGCTGCCTGGGAATGATTTGAGAGATGAGAAGTTGCCTCTCTTGCAGGGAGTCGCTCTCTGGTCCATTTCTCATCACTGTATCTGCCTCATCTTTCTTCCCAGGCCCATGTTCACATCTTGGGAGGACATCACTGCTCTCCTTTATTCATATGTAACCCACTCAAGTTTCATCCTAAAGTTTCCTGAAACTCTAGTCCTCCCCACTCTTCCTAAATACAGCCTCCAAGCTACTCTGCTTTCTGCTGCCTTATGGTTTCACTTGGGATGCCCTTTTCTTCTTTGTCCCAAATTGTTACACTCCTGCTTGGAAACATTAAGAGATACTTTGCCTCCCCTAGGGACCCTTTCTTGACATCTTCTCTTGGCAGAATTGATCCCTCACCTAATGTATTCTACAATACATTGTCTGTTTTAAGAACATTTATCATGCTGCTCTCTGTACTTATTTCCCTGTCATTAATACACCAGTGTACAACCCTAATGCTCATTGATGAATAACCAATGGAATAAAAAAAATTAGAAGAAAAAACCATCTGAGGATAAGCAGCTCTTACCCTCGTTCAGACTGATTTGAATTTCCATGTAACCAGTTGAAAGGAAAACGTTTCAATTCCGGTTCATACAGACTTTCTTTTTAGTTTTTAATGTGATTTAATCATGTCAAAGCAACTTTTCTGTTCATGGGTAGTAACAAAGACTGCCGTAGGTTTAAAACTTTGTACAATTCTGTAAAACATGGTAGCCACTCACAGAGGCTCTTCTGCTTTGCAGGTGATGCAACGGTGACAATAGCACACAGATACACCCCCAGAGAACAACTGAAGGCCCACACTCAGCTCGCAGACATCATCATAGTGGCTGCGGGTAAGTCTGCACTGACGGTTATCTGGTAGGGTGACATGGTAGAGTCATTCCTGCCCTAATCTTTGATGCATTTAAAGAACATATGAGAGACACACCTAGGTAAACGTATGACTGACTCCTGTGAACTGAAGTTTGTCTCTTGCACAGTCATTATATTGGCCCATTGTACCTGTGTCAGCATCTGTCACACCACTGTGCACTTTGCCAGCCACTTTGACAAACATGACTGAGCAACATTTATACGAACAGGTCAGTGCCAGTTGGTGTAGGGAAACAAAGAGTCACTGGGTTTTCTCTTTAAAATTGTGCTGGTGAAAGCAGACTGTGGAAGGGAGAGACACATAACTACCATGCAACTCTGACAACGCCCAAGTGTGAGACATGGCTTTCAGAGTCAACCAGAGCACATCCCAGTGGCAGCATCTGGCACGAGAGGCAGGGTATTTCCACAAAGGATAGTGTCTGCAGTTTGGTGCAACAAAGTGAGGGTTTCTCTTCTGTATGAAAGAAGGTACAGAAAGAAGAGTTAAAAGCTGTCTTTTCTTAAGGATAAGGAAAAAAAATAGAGCCAACCCTGACTTAATTATAAATGGAGCCACATAAAGCCACTAGCTCTTCAGCTGGTCAGCTCCCTGTTACTGAAGTTCTTAGGAGGAGAAATAAACAAAACAAAACAAAACAAACCCCAAAACCAAACCAAACCAAACAAACAAACAAGCCAACAAACAAAAAAAAATTCTAGATAAATCTTTGCTAATTTTAAGAATTAGCTCTTGCTGTATTTTGAAAGGCATAGTATTTCATGTTCTTTTTTAACTTTGTTAAAATGTTTTAACAGATCAAGTATCATGGTGCACAAGCAGAAGTAGACAGGTATATTTTAAATACATTGAGTGTAGAATGTATTCCATTCCTTCTTTTTAACCCACCTTTTAAAGGATGCTCATGCACCGAGCACCGTGTAGTGCGTTGTACTCACCAAATATCATTATTTTCTTTCAGTTTTGAGATTAAGTTCTTTTGTAGTTTAATAAAGAAAGAAAATATGTGAAAAATAATATGTATATGTTTATTATAATGTGTTTAAATTGATCTGTTTTAATTAATAGAGTAAGTAAAGTGACTATAATGATATTTTAGATCCTAGAAAAGGCTAGAGTTCAGAGCTCATATGTGTGACTAATTTACTTAGAAATATTGAGAGTCTACAGCATGTCTCTGATTTAATGAGACATGAACAATTTCAGGTAGCAAAGGGAAGATTGAATTTGTTCACTCAATAGTCATTGAACTCTTGCCGCACAACAGAAGATGTTATAAATTATAAGAATATGCTACTCAATAAAATGATGAAACTCGGTCACTGAAGAAGTTATAACATTTGTGGGAAAAAGCATACAAAACCTCAATCAATCTAAAATCATGTCAGATAAAGAGATGTGCCACACTGAGGGTTAGTGAAGGAAGAGAATAATGATGCGATACCATTTTAGATATCAATCACTGATAATAATTTTCAAGAAATGGCCATTGAGTAGAGCCTCGTTCCTGGTCATTCATCTGCCTACCAGATCCGCTCTGCCTTGTCTTGCTTTGGTCTTTATGTCCCGTGGACAGCCTGGCCTGTATATTTTAGCCACTGGCTTCTGCCAAGGTTTGGTACTGCAGGAAATCTGAAGGGAAGGGTGAGAAAGCCCTGGGCGGGTTGTTTCTTCTCTCTTCTGCCTTCCTCCCTCCTGCTACTTTCTGTGGTGTCTATGGTTTGCTGGTGAGGCTCTTCTCATACATAGCATTCTCACTGTGCTGTGGTAAAGCTGTGCCCTCCATCTGCCCCCTCAGGCATGGGCATGCATGTGCATTCTCCCGTCTCTCTCACCCTGGTCTCTCAGGGATCCCAAATACAGCTTGGAAAGTACAGTATAACATTCCTTTATAACTCTTCTTCATATGATGGTCTGGGGTGGATCCTGTGCCCTAGGTACAGCGGAAGAAAATTCAAGGAAATATTTCAGAGAACAACATTCCAAGGAAAAAGCGGGGGGGGGGAGAGGGAGAGAGAGAAGGGAGAGAGGGAGAGAGAGAGAGGGAGAGGGAGAGAGAGGAAAAGGAGAGAGAGAGAGAAAACAAACCAAAAAGTCCTGGGGGGGGGGCGCTGGCTGTACATAGTATGATCCAAGCTGGAGATATTGGGATTTTATTGTATATACTGTTTGGTTAGGATTGTACACTAATACGTTATGAAGGATAGCATAAGAAATACTTCCACAAATAAGGTCACCTTATTTGTGATCTCAAAAGTGTGGACTTTGGTGTGAGCCAGGGATGGAGAAAAGAACAGTAGACACGCTCACCCATTTAAAGCCTCCATGAGAATGCCAAGAACTGTCTCTATAGAGCCAAGAGCAGAGACGAAGAGAAAGCTATTATGATTTGGTTTAATGGATCCAAGGTAGCTTTTTTTCCTTACTTGGTATATATAGTGTTTATTTCTTATTTATAGTCATAATTATATCGAACACTTGAGTGATAGCCTCTGTCATTCTCCTGCTTCGTTGCATGTCTCTGGCAATCTCCAGGCTTTAAACATCACAAGTATTTATATTTTGAAAGTGTGTTTAATGCTAATAACTTGTAAATAATGAGCCATGTTTCTCAACGTTTGCGTTTATCAACCATAATATTGAATGGATATTTTTTCTAGTGGAGAAAACTTTCTCAGCGCATATTCAAGCTCTTGTTTTGTCTTGTCATCATAACAAGCAGCAAGTCCTCTTGTGAGATCCACTGACAGTCTCTTGTGACTGAATCAACACATATGTGACAAGTCGTTCATTATACCTGACACAGTCAGCATCCTCAAGCTTCTCTCGTGGACTTCTGTTTAAAGTCCGAGGTCAGAATGCAGCCTAAGGTGTTACAGAAGCCAAGAATGGCAAACAAAGAAGGCCAGAAAAGGAAGAATTGAGCTTATCCATAACTAACCCAGAGGGGCCAGCATGTAAAATGGCCCATGCTAAGGTCTTTTTGATTAGCTCCTCCACTACAGCCCATCTCCCTGGCAGGAGCCTCTTACCACCAGAGGGCTCCAGTCCTATTTTATGAAATAGTAATTTGGCCACAGGCCACCTTGGCAAAAAGACACTTTGAGGGAAGAGACTGAGAACAATTCATACTCCTTGTTTCCATTTCTCTTCAGAAAGTGTGTCACTCTTTCTGAGTGCTGGCAGACTGCCTCACATGCAGTCCCGCAATCATCCCGAAGAAATAACTACTTTGTCGGGGGAAATTGTCAGGGAAGAACATTTAGACTTTATGAGAGACAAATAAAGATAGTTGTTACATTTCCACTTCATTCACTAATAGTCATGAGGAGAATTTAAGGATAAAACATGGAGATATTAGTAACCACAGTAATGACAGAAACCAGGAACTTATACTAAAACAAGGCCTATATAACTACACAATAGCAGTAAAGTATTACTAGAACGGCCATAGCATGCATCCTGTGTGGGAAATCAATGAATACAATTAGGAGTAGGAATTAAATAGGCAGAGAGTGACCTAATGACAGAGGAAGCTAGAGCAGTGAGGGCTGGGTCAGTGTCACAACTAGAATGTCAGCATATATGGAGACAGTTGCATCTAGAAGTCAGAAAGAGTGTGTGTGTGTGGGGGGGGGAGGTGAGTGTGCTATGTGTCAGAAAGACTGATAACCTTCTATAGATGACAGTGGAGAGTTCAGTGATGAATTCTGGAAATGGGATTGCAGAAGAAGAGTGAAAGAAGAAGTCACTGTGTGGTGACCCCGAGGCATGAGTAACATTAGCTTACGTTAGCACTGACCTCAACCCTCCAGTTTCCTGTAGGATTCATGGGAGTTAAGTAACTGTATGTTACTTAACTCTTGGATATATGCCCCCAGACTCATACTTGGAATTAGTCGGAATCTCAAATCAGAAAATCAAATCCTGACAAACTAGACTTCAAGACTATGGGAAGCTACCGTTCTGAGCTCCCAGAGGCAACCAGTTTCTATGGCACTGAATTCCTGTTTGTAGTTGTCTGCCATCTTCATTCTCCTATGGCAGGAGCAGGCCTGATTATTGTCCTTTCTTCTTCTCTTTCTCCTCCTTTAAAGCTTGATAGATGCATACTTAGAATTGTATTTGGCACAGAACTATGAGGAGAATTCATTCAGTAAAGTATTTGCCATATAAACACCAAGATCTGGGTTTGCTACACAGAAACCATGCAGGGAATGTCGAGGCATGATAGAATGTGCTTGTAATCACACTGCTAGAAAAGAAGGTAGGCAGATCCCTGGGTGCTCACTGTCCACCCAGCCTAGACTGTTGGGTGAGCTGTGGGATAACAAAAGACCTTGTGTCAAAAAGGAAATGATAAATAGTCCCTGAGGAATGACACCGAGGTTAACCTGTTCTCCCCACTCAGACACATGAATGTGTATCCCATGACATGGCACACACGGCATCAGATGCACAGCACACAAGGCATCTGCTGCATAGAAGAGGTCCTTGGGCCCTCTTCTATGTGGCTCTACAAGGAAACTGAAGGGTAGAGAAAGTTTGTAAAACTCCTTAGAATTATTATTCACATAGGACAGCAATTTAGTTTTTGGAACTTCCCAAAGTCTCTCCACCCAATTGAGTAAACTTAGAGGAGTGCTGAGTCACTGGTGTGTCCACTTGTAGGTTCAGGTGTTGCAGGGCTGAAGACAGCACCTTGCCCCCTAGGCCACCCTCTCCCGCAGGGCGATGACCTCCCCAGCCTGACCTCAGCATCTCTATGGCAACACTTTTCATGGAAGACAGCATAATACAAAGTAAGGAGAATGGCAGGTCAGTGCAGAGATGTGGAAGAGACATCCACCTGGCTACCACAAGGTGAGCCACCCACTTCCTGTGTGCACTTCTCCCATCACGTCAATCCTTAGGTACATTCCCGTTCATCCTCTCCTAGGATCTCCGACTCTTCTCTCTGCTGTATTCATCACTCCTTGGAGTAGGGTTAGTGATTTTAAAAATACCTGAACACCGAAATCCCAAGGGGCAGGACAGAGCTATAGCCTGTTCACCATCTCCAGTTTCTGTACCCTGGGAGTCTAGTGAGTTCACACAGAGCCACAGCAGTTTAGAACACCACCACCAATGTAATAAGGCCACACTAAAACATCCTTCTTCCCATCCTTCTTCCGTTTCTCATTTTCCAGTCTCTCCTTTTTAACTAGACTCCATTAGATTCTTCTCCATTTAGAATTTCTCCCCTCCTTTATCTCAAATTTGTCAATTACCTTTACTAGTATAGAGGGATGTACACAGGCTCTGGGAAGGGGTAAATACTTACATTCTAACTCTACTGCTTATTAGTAGGACGACCTTGACAAGTCACCACATCTCCCTGAAACCCACTGTGCCTCTTCATATTCAAATTAGCACTATCTAGAGCTCCTTCCCCACCCCACCCCTGCATTCCATTTCCATTAAGATTTATTGTAGCAAAAAATATTTTTATTATATGTAATACTTTAAAATATTTGTGAATATATATGAATAAAACAAATTATAGTATAAGTTTTGAGCTGCTAGTGATGGATAAAGATGTTAAATGTAAATTTGAATATTTATTGCTTCTTAATTCTTCTTTGAGATATTTTATTCAGTCAGCTCACTTGCCCATTTATTGATGGGCTCATTTTTCTCTTTGGGAGTTTGATTTTTGAGGTCTATATATATTTTAACTTTTAATCCCCTATCAGATGAGTAATTAGCAAAGAGTCACCCTATTGTTTTCTTCTCTGTACAGAAGCTCTGAAGTTTAACATAAGATGCTTTCCTGTGTGGCAAATGGCAAAAGTTGTGGTGTATGTGTGTGTGTGTGTGTGTGTGTGTGTGTGTGTATGTGTGCATGTGTGAGAGAATATATTGCATATATATGTATATACTTGTGATATAAATGCAACATATATGATATGAATGTCCTGTTGGAAAGCTTTATGGGTTTATTTAATTTAGTGTTGGCAGGTAATTAAACCTCAGTTTCAAAGTTTTGTGTTGTTTCTGTTTCTTCTTCTTCTTCTCCTTCTCCTCCTTCCTCCTCCTCCTCTTCCTCCTCCTCCTCTTCCTCCTCCTCCTCTTCCTCCTCCTCCTCCTCGTCCTCCTCGTCCTCGTCCTCGTCCTCCTCCTCCTCCTCCTCCTCCTC
>NC_034602.1:79606614-79691276 GCF_900095145.1 Mus pahari
CTTCTTCTTCTTCTTCTTCTTCTTCTTCTTCTTCTTCTTCTTCTTCATTTCTGAGAACCTGGTAACTAAGTAACTAGGTTTTTAAAAAGTTTTCAAGTTTGCATCATCAGCAAGTAACATGTCAATCCTTTGTAGTCAAAGATGTTGCAAAGTCAGGATTTTTTTAAAGGTGAAAGCAGACTTCTTATACATGGATGAACCAGGCAGGTGGCCCCAGTGGAAGTGCTGGCAGAGTGCTGCTTGATGCTGCAGCACCAGGTGGCAGGGCTGTTGAATTGTCTGCTGAAGACAGGACCTAGGACATGGGGGCCCCACAAGAACTGTGCATGCGTGGTGTGTCCAGAGAGAAAAGTGTATAAGCTTGTTGTGAGGGAAATAGTTTGGAATTCCAGGCAAGCCTGTGAAGTCTGCTTAAAGCTTTACTTAGAATGGCTGCTTTTGCCCATTCTCTGGACCTCAAAAATAAGGCCTCTTCATCTTGCTACTTTAATCTGTAATAAAGGCTTCATTTAGGATGCTGCAGGAGGACAAGGGATTTTTCCCTTTCCCTTTCCAGGAGCAGTCTGCTGGTGTCTTCCAGGGGCTTTAAAGCATCAGCATCCACATCAGCAAGAGCAATAGCACTCCAAATACTGAATGTTGTACAGGAGTTGGTCTACTTTGTGCAAGCTTCAGTTTTCAGTCCTTCCTATTTTCCATCAAATCTTAGGATCTAACATTCCCTCTCCTGCAAACCATGGGTTATGTTCGATAATGGTGGTTAAATATCTATCTAAATTATCCTTAACTTTTAAACTCCCCTTAACCTCAACATATGATTGAGTAGAGATATATAATGTCTTCATGTTTCTGAACATTTTAGGAATTCCTCATGTATTCCACAAGCCTGTGAAGCCCTTTAGCCAACTGAAACTCCTCCGTATCTTGAGTAGACAGTTTAACTTCAGTCTCACAATGGGTGCCCCTTGTGACAGCCAGCATGGCTGTGGGTGTCACCGGAACCCAGAAAGAAGGATACTGGTAGACAGAGACACAAGACTCTGGGATCACATCAAGAATGAACAATATTTATTTTTCCCATTGCTGTTTATATATTATTTAACTAGGTACCAGATACAGCATTGTAGGGAGAGTCTGAATATCTTTGACCCCCTTATCAAAGTTTTTACTTCCACACTCCTTTGCCCTGTGGCCTTGCCTGCCCCGAGGACATTTTCTCTGGCCTTTGTTTCATTCCTGTGGTTTTCTGCAGTGACCAGGGCACATCTAGGTCAGTGTTTGAGAAGAAACTGCAGACCTCGATGGTGTAAGTCTGTGTTTCTTGGGATACACACTTACTTGATGTGTATCTGTTTTGCTGGTAGTACATGCATATTACAACTATATCAGATGCTAGGGAAGCAAAGAAATAGATGGTCAAGAATAAGAATCATAAACAGCTCTGCAGAGTAGGGTTCCAAACTTTGAAGGCTACAAGGGTCAAATTTAAGTCATTAGACTTGTTCGCAAGAACCACCCTGTGTTTTCACCCACTGAGCCACCTCCACAACCCCTGGGTTGATTTCTATACAAGCTATGCCACAAAGACCTGGCACACTCTTCCACATGTAGATAACACTTTTCCCAGTTAGCACCATTTTTTTATTAAAGAGGGTGTCTCTTCTCTAACATGGTTCTGACTTCTTTGTCAAGAATCAGGTGGTTGTAGCAGTATTGGCCAATTTTTGGATCTTCTGTTCTACTGGTCCATGTTTTACGCACAATAAAACAATGAAAGAAGAAAAGTTATGGATGGGAGTGTAGTTGGGGAAAGGCAAGTATGAGTAAAACAAACTACAAAATTATTGGAGAACTAACAAAAATGCTGTGGTTAAAACAAAAAACAAAAACAAAAAACAAAAAACAAAGTAAATGAAAAGAAGACCAGAACTATAAAGAAGCATTTGGAATGTGACGCAGGAAATACTGAGAATTACCATAGAACATTCCTGAAGTGATGTCCTCTGTACTGGGACCTCAGCGGCCAGGTATGATTTGTTTGTCACTGTGATTCTTGAGCCTGATGAAGAACCTTGCTCTCAGCAGTAGGCAACTCAGTGGTGAGATCTTCGGAAGCCAGGGGCCTATCTTGGCTCAAGCTTCTCTTCTAGAAGATGAGGATGTCTTTGTAGGAGAAGACAGCCTTTTCCAAACCTATCCAGCCTTGGATTCTTCTTAATTCCTTGTTTGGGGTTATCCCGTGTTACAGAGTGAATATGGCATTGCATCAGCGCTGTGGCTCAGGGCTTGCACCTGCAGAGTTCAAGGCGAGGGAAGGAGGAGAGAGTGAATGGTGACTCTAGTTAAAGGAGAAAACACTCCCAGTGCACGTCCTAGCGAGGGTAGGAATGTGAGCTCATCAGTTGTGTGGGCTAGCAGTGTGTGTCACTGCTGAGTGCTTCTTCCAGGCATGTGCAGGCATCACTGGGTTTGTAGTCAATTATTCTCAGCTGGTGGTGTTTGCAGTGGGCTGTAGAATCTGACAGTGATCTTGGCTGCCTGCTTTAGATATGGTTTCAGTTCAAAAGGAGAACCGCAAAATGGAAAGAGCATCTACTGCACCTCTTTGAGTAACTTCGTGTGAAGGTCTTAAAACTAAATAGACAAATGCAGCCTATTTATATAGTCAGTAAAGAGGCTGTGACTGTTCACATTTTGAATGAGTGTGTTTGCTTTTGATTTACAACAATTGCTTATTTTTACATGAGACTTTATTACAAAACCCTCTACAGAGAACCCTAAGTGCGAGCTTTACCTGTGGGTGGAATGTAGTCAAGTTTGCTATGTCCAGCTCTTCTGCAGATGTGCAGAGTACCAGTCCTCTACTGTTAGGTTCCACATGTGTCACATGTAGTTCTGTCTTTTATGGTACCTGCCTAAGTGAAGTGATGGTTTTAAATTAAATGTTGAACATATTCTAAGGCCTGAAATACCAAATACTTATCCAAGGTTAATTCTTTATTAACATGGATCATTACGTTTGTCCCAAAGAAAAATTTGCATTTTGTAAATGGTAAAATTAGGTATATCCAATAATTATTTTTTAAGCAAACTTCTTTATGATTTATTGTCCAAGAAAACTATACGCAACAGAAGCAAACATGGACAGTTGTTAGCTACCAATCCTTAACATAGCCTTTAAGCAGTTTTTAAAATGAGAGGGCAGCTTCCAGAACGGGGGAATGCTTAGCAAATCATTTATCTTAGGAAGTGTCGGTGGCCAAACTACATAAACAACTAATAGCAAGAAACAGAACAAAGCCAGGCCCAGGGAGAGGAGACCTGACCTAAAACTGGTCAATGGCACTGCACAGGCCTTTGTTCCATGAAGAGAAAAGTGAGCAGCAGCAGATACGTGAAAAGCTCAGCATCACTAAGCTTCAGGGCATACACACCAAAGCTACACTATCATAGCATACCTGTTAGGATGGCTGCCATGAAAGAGATCGTATGTGCCAGTACAACAAAAGGCATACTTGTACTGTTGGAATGGAAACTACTCTAGGCACCGTGGAAAGTGCTCTATTCCTCAACAAGGTTCTAGCAATCTAGCCTCTAGGTGCACATCCAAAGCAACAGAAACCAATATCTTGAATTATCCTTATTCACTGGCTCATTTGAACGTCAGTCACGGGAGTCAAGACACATAAGCTAAATGTTCACTTATTTATCCATTCACTGATAGGTCAATGGATAGATAAAACGTAATCTAAAATAAAACATTAATCATCCATAAAGAGAAAGAAAACCGATATTGGGGAGATGACTGAGTTGGTCAATTATTTGCAGTATAAGTATGATGACCTGAGTTCGAAACCCCAGCACACATACAAAACATGAGTACCAGGGCACAAACATGTAGCCCTGGAACTGGGCAGAAAGAGGAGGAACTCTAGCTGTCTGTCAAGTCAGACTAGCCAACTCCAGAGGACCCAGTTCACCGAGACCCTGACTCAACAACTAGGGTGGAAAGTGACTGAAGAAGGGGCTCCACATCCCCTCTGGCTCCATGTGCATGTGAACACATAAGCATATACACACAAGTATATCTCTCTTATACGTATAAAGATCCAACTGTTTATGACCATAAATCTAGAAGGCAGTATTTGTGGTGAAATTAAATAAACATGGATTAACAAATAGGACACGACTATATGAGAAATCTAAATTACTCATACTCACAGATACATTAGAATGTTGTTAGAATGACAGTTTCCAGGGCTGGGATGAGAGGGAAAGAGGCAGTGTCTTGAGTGTTGTGAAGTTTCAGTTACACATGATGAATAAATCCTCAGAGACATGTTTATCACGGAGTCCATCATTAATAGTATTCTGTTGCATAGTTAAAATCTTGCTAAGGAGATAGGTTTTATGCTAAGTATTCTTATCCCTTTAAAATAAACAACGTGAAATTAAATTTAAAAGGTGGGAGGAAGAACTTTGTAGATGATGGACATTTTTATAGCATTAATTCTGCTAATGGCTTCATGAATGTAGGCTTACCTTCAAACCCATTAAGTTGTTTATATTAAATAGATGCAGAGTTTTTATATGTCAGTCACACTTCAATAAAGTAGTTTAAAAAACAATCCAAATTTAACCCACTACATTAAATGATAAAGCATGATGACTAAAATGGTGTTTATCCCATAAATCCAAGATCAGTCTATCATTGTAAAATCATTTATGTAATTTTCTATGTTAGCAAACCAAACCAAAATACGAATTTTACGAAGTCTTCATAATCTTAGAAACCATATATCACAAGTTCCTGATAAATATTTTTCAGCAAACTGTGAGTATAAAGGGATTTCACAACATGATGAAAGTATTTGTAGAAACTTTATAGGTAACATTGCACTTGATAATAGAATGAATGTTTTTTCTTTTTGTTAACTGTTCCTGGGAAGATGTGAAGAACCATTTAAATATCCCAGGCAAAGTACTGTCAAAGAACCTAAGTAGGGATATTACTAAATTCCAAGTTTCTAGTCCAGTGAGTTTTATTGAGGCTACTTAAAGGAGTATGGGTGAAGGGTTACTTATTGGACAAGAAATGACTCAGATAACTGTATGACCAAAAGTCCATCCACAAAAGCTGGCACCTGCAGCACACGACACAATTTGCAACTCAAAAGGTTAGAGAAAATCTCTTCTAGGCAGCCTGCTTTCTCTGAGGGTCCGTGTAGCTTTTATACACCAGGTACTAGAGAGGTCTGGTGATTCTGCTCAGTTCCGGGGACTTCCTGAAGCTTTGAGTTGCTTTAAGGTGCTTCCCTGCAGGATAAAATGTTTTACCTCCCTTTAGAATATCCTGTGTCTTATAAAAAGATGGACTGTACTTATAACTTCTGTATAACATTGTTATTGGTCTATCTAGTACAAAGAAGTAAAGAAAAGTAGTGAGATATTCATCCATGCTGGGAGACTTTATTTTCAGACATGATAATCTATGCTAAAAATGAAGTGTAATTGATGCTCAAAAAACAAATTGATTTTGTAATTTAATTTAAGAGGCTTAAAGAATATATAATCATTATATTATAACTATGAAAGCTATGTGCTCAAGCTACCCATCCAAGGACTATATTATTCTAAATAATTCATATCTCATATGTATATGATTCTTATATTTTATCCAAATATCTTAAATCCACTGTAATGTTTTTGATCTGTATTTTGTGTTTTATGAGTCCATAATATAGGAAAAAAAGGGAACAAAAGGTTGGAAGATTCAGAGAATATCCAAGAGACTGTCAAAAAATATGTTACATATGTGCAGTGAATTATCTTTTCAACTGATATCCAACAGCTCCGTTCCATGAGAATGAGGATTACCTTTGAGAAGTGCTTTAGTTACATAATCCTTACAGTTTAAGGGGTAGTGAATGTAACAAGAGTTTTTACCATTTTGAAGTATAAACATAAATTTGAACTGGAGTGGCAGTGATATGGGACTTCCCATTTTTAATTCTATGCTTTGTGAATTATATCCCTGTTATGTGTATACACCTATGTAATATTTATCCATATTATTGAGTTTCAGACAAAGAAAATAGATTTATTGGATACCATGAATGAGAAGTCATGGCATAGAGTGATTTGAAGTGATAACAGCAATTATTATTTTGTTTATGGAATGGAGCTGTTGGATATCAGTTGAAAAGATAATTCACTGCACATATGTAACATATTTTTTTTTAACTTATGTAGTATGTGTCAAAATGTTCACAAGTGTTTTAGTTATGACCAACTATAAGACAAATATATTCTCTTGGTACTTTTGTTGGTGGCCTAATCATGTAAAACCTCAGTATATTAAAAGAACAGCCATTATTATTATTATTATTGTCATTATTATTATTATTATTATTATTATTGTTATAACTCATGAGTCTGTAGTTTGGCAGCAGATTGACATTGTAGGCTGGCCTCAGTTTATCTCAGATTGAGTCGTTCATATATTTACGAATTGATTGGCTTGCTTTTTGGTTGTGAGTCATTTCTGGACTTTGCCATTGTCAAGGCTTGTGTGTAGCACTGCATCCATTCTCCATGTAGCCCATTCTGATCATAGACGGAGTGTGCACACAAATGTGACCTTCCTTATAGTGACAACAGAAGCACCAAAGAATGAGGCAGGAAATGCAGATAACGCAGGGTTAGGCAGTGCAACTTCTGCCGCCTTCTACTCCCAATCGACTCCTATAGCCAGGCCCAGATTCAGAGTGGACCTTTTCCCTTTGAGTGCAAGGTGCTGCCACATGCCTTGGCAGGAATCCTAGTGCTCTGGAGGGAAGAAGGTAAGGTGGAAATAATTAGGCCTCTAATGAAACATTCACTTTTTGTCTTAATCCATAGATTACATAATTTTTAGTCAAAGAACACATACCTTTACTGTATGTGTTGTTCTATGTGCCACACTCTGGTATACTGTTACTATTCTTTTAAAAACTGATGGCTCCCCAATGGAGTGTTTTATGAATCATTTCATTTTTAGATGCCATAACAAGCTACCTGATAGTAGATACTTTATAAAGAAACTGTGCTTGGTTCATAGATTTAGAGACAGAAAGTCTTAGTTCAATATTGACACTGATAAAGACACCACTTCACCACTTCAGACAGCATAAAATGGTCTAATCACATGGAGAAAAAAATCACATAATGGGACAAAAAGGTGGAAGATTAAGTGGCCCAACATCCTCCCTTTTAAACCTCTTAACAATCTTTTAGCCCATGAATCCCTGGGGGACAGCATCAAACCACAACCCAACCGTCTCCCAAAATTCATTCTGAAGCAGTAGAAACCAGAGTTTAACCTACTTAAAGTCTCCCTTTGTTTTCCCTAAGAATGCATCTAAATATCAAGATATAGTGGAGACATTCAGTTTTCATGAACGTATTTGTACACACACGTCCTTTCTCCTGTTCATTGATTCGCTCACTGTCCATGTGTCTGCTGGCATGCTCCCACTTCTGTTCTTCTGTTGTTATAGTGTTTTCGTGATCAGTTGCCTCAAGTTTTCTGCTAATCCTATGACGTCTATGATATACTGGTGGACCCTCTGGAAGTGTCTTAGGCAGATGTCTAAGCTGGATTTATAGTCTTTAAGTTATTTGGGATCATACCACTTTCCCAACCTCTGAGAGGTGGAAAAGGGGCCTTCACTTTTAAATTTCCCAAATGAAATATGACAGTCTTGCAAGCTCTCTAAGACATGCCAGGCTGCTCAGATGCTCCCTAGGAACCGCGGAGGTCTAAGGATTCACCTCTGCTCTTATCCCACTTCTCTCCTATTTACTCTTCCTGTCTTCTGGATTGAGTTGAGTCCTTCCATCCTTGGCTTTCGAAATTCTGAGTCTTCTGAAATGAAGTTCTTTCTTCACGCTTTTTTTTTTTTTTTATTACATTGCTTGCATGAGCCATAGAACACGAAATGCATAGCTGATGCTTTTAATGATTTAAAGGTGGAGGGACAAGGAGATGTCTACAGCTGCATATGAAGAAGGTGACAGGAACTGTCAAACAAGTTTGCACCTAAATATCCACTTTATCTGAATATGTTAATTAGATAACCTGGTCTTTGTGAGTCATATCTCCAGGACAGAGGCTCAGCTGCTTGGCTTTCACCTTAGGCTGGGATGCATGCGGGGTGGGGTGGGGGGGCAGCTTTGGGATGGTTGTTGTCCTATTCTAGCCCCATCTTCTCCTTTCAGTTCATACATCTCACTCCTTTGACTGTTTTATACTATGAACCCAGAAATCATTTTCCTTTTAAACAAAATTTTCAGGGGCCAGAGAGGAGGCTCAGTGGTTAAGAGACTGGGGCTCTTGCCCTGGACCAGCACTGAATCACACCCATCTGGAAATTCAGAGATCTGATACCCTCTTCTGGTCTCCATGGCAGTGCATATACGTGGCACATAAACATACCTTCAGGTAGAATACCAATACACGTAAAATAAAAATAAATACATTTCAAAAATAATTTAAGAGAAAAACAGAGGCTGAGAAATTACCTGTCAAAAAAATACTTGTCTTGCAGCATGAGGCTCTGGTTCCTTCTCTAGAACCTATGTGTCTTTTTTAGGGCTTCACTGCTGTGAACAGACACCATGACCAAGGCAACTCTCTTAAAGACAACATTTAATTGGGGCTGGTTTACAGGTTCAGAGGTTCAGTCAGTTATCATCAAGGCAGGAACATGGCAGCATCCAGGTACGAATGGTAAAGGAAGAGCTGAGAGTTCTACATCTTGTTTCTAAGGCAAACAGGAAAAGACTGGCTTCCAGGCAGCTAGGTCAGGACTAAGGTCTTAAAGCCCACACCCACATTGACTCCAACTAGGCCACACCTCCTAATAGTGCCACTCCCCTGGCCAAACATATACAGATAATCACACCATGTTATTCTATACTATGAAGGTGGAGCTTGGGAGATCCTACTTGAACAGTTCCAGGCCCTTGAGAGACCCTGTCTCAAACAAACAAATGGTCAGCACCTGAGCAATGATACTTGAGATTGTCCTCTGGCCCCTATGTGTATGACCCTGTGTAAGCACACTTGCACACAATGTACACACACGAGCACAAAATAAAGAGTTTGAAGGGTTTAAAACCCACCCCATTTGACTTCTGTGTTCCACATATGAAATTGTATTTGACAATATAAGCCCTTGCATATTTAGCTCACCAGCCTCTATGTTATGTCTATGTCCAAACCCGCAAATGCAGCAGTATCCTTTTGTGGAGAGTAAGATTTGCTTACAGGAAGAAAAGAGAAGATTGTATCTCATTAGCTTTACAGGGAAAGTATTTGAGGCAGAAGCCAATGAGACTACTTAATAGCTCTCCTGTGACTTTCTAAACCCCACCAAAATTCTGTATTTCAAGCTGATGTAATCTACTACAGATCACTATTCTTAGCTCTGTTAGCCAACGTGTCCCTATCCTGGTATCCACAGATGTTGCCTTTATTGTAGACATGATAATTCTGACATGTCGTTGCCATACATGTAAACAGTTAGGAAGCAAAGACCACAGAGAAAAAAACTACAGGATGAACAGGATGTGCTGTGTGGCTGTCCTCTAACAGCACTCACTGGGGTTTCCTAGGAAGAGTAGGAGGATCCTTAGGAGGGGATAGTCTCACTGTTAATGGGAATTCTATTTAGCTAGTGCAATGGTTTCCGTCTTAATGGCTCTTAATGGCTCTGAGTGTTGAACATTAAGTCCCAAGCTGGTGGTTCTAGTCTGGAAAGTTTAGGACAGGAGCCTAGCTGGAGGAAATAGGTCCTTTCTGACAACTTGTCATCTGCCTCTTTCTTTCCCTCTCTGCTTTCTGCCAGCCCTGGTATCATCTACTTTCTCTCTTGGCTTGCCTGTGCCTGACAGAGTGACACCTCTGAAATTATGGATTTAGAAATTCCATTGCGCTTACTCTCACTGTTAAAGTAGGAGGACGACTTCCACCCGCAGGAGTGATCCACCTGAACATGCATTTCCACGGTGCTAGTTTTATATCTGAACTGGAGGTCTGGTCTCATTCCCAGCCGCACCCCTGACTCAACATTGTGAAACCAAGAAATCATTTAGCTTCTCAGTACCTCAAAATGTAGCTTCTGTGAATGAGGATAATGGGTAAAGCTCTCTTGCTTCATTGAATCGTTGTGGGGTTTAATTAGGTAATGTTTACAGAGCTCTTTGAACTCTACTCATTAAAGTGATGTGTAAATACAACACTTCCTTTTATCAGGATCCCTGGACTGGGCCCTTTCATAAACACTTGAAGATGGCTGTGATGGGAGGGGATATAGGGAGGAGACCTTATTTTGTGTGTGAACACAGTTCTGAACCTGTCACATTGGTGTGTGAAAATACCCACTTAGCTTTGTGTCTAATGAGATGTAACATCGCACTTAACACCAGTGGTAAAGGCTGTGCACTATACTACGAACCTTAGCTCCTGCAGTGTGGAGTGACTCCTGCAGCTTTAGGTACTGTTATCTTATTTTATTTGGTCCATTTTGCTTAAAGGATAGGGGTGGATTGCTTTATTTTTCATGTAAAGAATGATAGAATGGCAAATTGCAGCCCCTGACTAGACAGCTATAGTACCTGAATTAGTGTAATTCTATATAAGCATCTACTGATGGTCTACTAATCAATCAGTCATCACCATTCCACACATATAATATGAATAGTAAACCATACTTTTTATCATGATACTATTCTTTCTGAATATGATCATCTAAGTTAATTTTTTTTAAAAGTAAAGTAGAGTACAGGAGCAGGTTCTTAGGTCACTGGGGACAGGCTTCCTAAGAAGATTACGGTGACCGGTTGGCAGCACTAGACAGATTTAATGAAAGGAGCAAGACCTGTTGATGCTAGTTCCCTTTCTTTTCCTGTTGTGTGGCAATTTCTTTCAACTTGAAACATTCCATCTTGAAAAAGAGGCTCATTAGGATTTGGGAGAAGGGAAAAGAATAGGAAAACATATTGGATGACAAAATTTTTTAAATTTAAAAAAAAATAATCTTTTAAGGAGAAAAAAAAAAAAACAAACCAAAATAACAAACGAGTCAGAAAGTAACAAAAACTAGAAAGGTTCAGGAAATAAACAACTTACACGTTTCAGGAAATTCCTAAAACTTACAGGATTCTCAGGGCTCCTCAAGCTTCCATAAGCAGTAATGATTTATCAGAAAAGCGAATCTCTGGCCAGCCAGGATGCCTGCAAGTCATGCAGGGAGATTCAGGGATGCAGCTGTTCTGAATCATCATCCATGATGGTGTTGGTGATGTGACTGCTTCCAGGTCGCACTTGCTTCTGTAGATATCACCTCACCCATACTCTTGTAAGCAATATGATTAAACTGATAAGCCCACCACTTTGGATAGATAGAACTATTTCTTTGGTCTCTCATTGCTACCCTATATGGGACGAGTGGGCATTTATTCACATGTCCTCAAGAAAAATCACACAATACGTTCCTGTTTGAAATGTGATTCACCTCCTTTTCCCTCATCCCCACTTGCCATGATGTGATTCCATATGCTGTTAGGTCCTCACTAAAGGCCAACACAGAGTTTCCTGCTTGATCCCTGACTTTGGCCCTGCCACACTCAGTCAAACAACCATTGTTCTCTAGTGAGCAGCCTGTTTTAGATATTTCATTACAGCAATGAAACGAATAAGATCTTTAAATTATAATGTCTAAAAGTATTCCTAATTCTTCCACAAGTTCTGATTAGATTTGGGCTGAAACTTAATTACTGGTCCTTAACACAGAGTGAGACTGCATTTTAAGTCATCAACAAAGAGCTCTTTTAAGGACACTTTAAGTTTTTGAAGATATTTTTCTCGAGGGACTTCTTTCTAGATACGAGTTTGTAAACTAGGTATGAGGGTATGTGGCTGGCTTCTTGACTAAAACGTTGACTAGACTGTAGTGGCCCAGAAACTGTAAGGGCTGCAGAAAATTTACAGACAAAACAATATAGACAGGGTGAATTATTCAAAATGTTTTGCTGACTGTGCCAAAGTTTTTCCTAAAGCATTAAAAAAAAAAACAAAAACACATTCAGATTCAGAAAGATTTCCCGAATTTAGCTCCAAGGGTCAGTTTAGAGGCACCTATTGTCATACACGTTCCCTGGATGTGAACTTTCCTTTATTGTGTGCCTGGAACTACAACAAAAACTGATAGTTACCATTGTCAGTAGATTTATTTCTACTAAGAATAAAATTATCTCAAAGAATTCATAATAAAAACTTCTTGAAAGGGTTTTAATTCATAGAAGACAATATAAACCTCAAATGCAGATCAGTGAGAAGAAATAGTAATGCAGACTTAACATAAGATTCATCACAGTTAGAAAGCAGTTAACAGGTCCTTGCCTGGACGAACAGTTGAAGAGCCACGGAGGCGCTCATGGCTTCTGAGCTGTCTTAGATCACAGACTATATTGTGAGTTTGAGGCCAGTTAGGGTGCAAGGAGACCCTGTCTCAGAAGAAAGGAACAGAGAGATGAATGAATGGAGGGAGAGAAGTGGGAGGAAGTGGGGAAGGAAAGAAAGGGAAGACAATGGTTTAATTACATAAAGACTTTTAATATTGTCCACCATGAAATCACCAAATTAGTGTTTCTTGGGAATGTATTATAATACAGATGTTTGACTTTTAAAATTGGTGTTAAAGTTGATGGTTTAAGTTTCATAAAAACCTGTTAACTCAGTTTTGGCTTGGGGTTAGGACACAATTTCCATCACTTGCTGAAATGACTCTAAACAGATTTCTTTCATTTTTGTCCATGTATGTATGTGTGGTAGAATTCTCACCCCTGAAAAAACATAAAATCAAAGTACCAGGCCAGGCATGGTGGACCATGCCTTTAATTCCTGCACTCAGGAAGCAGAGGCAAGAAGACCTCTGTGAGTTTGAGGCCAACCTGGTCTTCACAGTGAGTTGTAGGACAGGTGGAACTACACAGCGAGACCCTATCTCAAGCAAGCAAGTAAACAAACAAACAAACACTGAAAACAAAGCAAATATCAATGAGCTCTGAAAGATGTTTAAATATGTTTTACAGTCTGAAGTATCAAATAACCAGTCAGCATTTAATTCTTTATGTAAAAATAAACAAGTACATGCACCTCAGTATGCAAGCATAGTTTTATTTTTAATAAAATGGAATTATATATATACCAAAGATTTCTTTTAAGATAAATCTTTATCATTTATGTCAGTAAGTAGTTGATCTGTTTGCCTATTTTATGCTTATTTACCCAAGATCATGTAGAAATTTCTTGGGTTATAGGAGTTATGGTGGAAAAATATGGTGAGGAGCCCTGTTCTGGACCAGGGTTAGATGTAAGCAGCTTTACCAAGAAAATTCTCCTGAAACATGTAGTGGAAGTACTACACTGGAGTTCACCATGTTCAGCACCTATTGAGAATTATACATTCTTTGTCTTTCAAATTCTTCTTGGTACTTAGAATCTCATTCCAGAGTCATAGCCTGCTTGCTATTATAGCCAACTGTGTGTCATTTTTAAACATAGGCCACCAGTTATTGATACTAAAATGTCTCAAAGCCTAGGTGCCTAAGCAACACAATTTTACCAACAGCTTTTGAGAGTGGGTGGTTCAGTGGTTGGTGGTGGCTTTGACCCACTTCACCTGCCTGTTACCAGAGCAGCTCAGGTGTCTGCCACTGACTTGTGGTTGGCTGGAAGCTGATCGGTCTAGCTTGGCTTCAGCTGAAGTCACTCATCTTCGGCCACAGAACTTATGTGTTCCTGATGGCTAGAGCTTGGTCTCTGGGCTGTGACTTGGTTCCAAAGAACAAGGAGGTAGTAAGATCTGTGCAAGGGTCAGCCTCACCCCTGATATCAGACCAGGTAGAATAAAATGGAAAGGAAAGCAAGAGAAGAGAGAAGAACTCATTATCACTACACCAGTGTGTGGGTCCAAACTCTTGATAAAATTGTGAAGGCGATGCTGACAAATACTTTACACAAAGGACTTCGGTGGGCTTCTGTGGATATTGTGGTAGGCACACCCGTCGGCTGTTTGGGGATGTACTGTTTAACCAGCTACAGTTCTTTCAGTAGTACTTTTAGCCAACCTATATATACTTGTGTTCTTTTAAAAAATCCAGTGAAAATTTTCACCAAGTTTGATGCAGCAAAATGTATCCATGGTTTCTGGAATACAAGTTGTATTACTGCATGACCTATCAAAAAACTGGAAACAATACAGGAATAATAGTTACTCATATTATGATTTATTTAATCTAAATTTTAAGTTTCAAATAATTGATGAAATAGGAAAAACATCACAGTTTAATTTTAATGATAAAGTGAAATATATATGTACACATATATATGAAATCATGAAATTTAGGCATCATATTTTATATCTAATAAATATTTAAAAATATTAGAAAGAAAAGTAATGAAAATGTTAATACCTGTTATTTTTGGATGGTATAAAAATATTTATTTTCATTTTGGTCTTAAGCTTTTTAATATTATTCAACATTCTACAGTGGACATATTTATTTATAATGCCTTTATTAGAAAAAAGACAAATATTTTTCTATTTTGTAATATTTCTGGGAATTTAAATGAATTTCAAATTTTCTTGTGCTTTAAAAATTGTGATTATTGTCCATGGCCAATCTGATAACTGTCTGAGAGATATCATAGTATTTAAACATAGATTTTAATCTTGACTTAAAAGAACAAAAACTATTTAATGACTTAATAATTATTCCACAAATGCTTTTGTTGTGTTTTATAAAAACGGGAGAGAAAGCAGGGGGCTATGTTTGGTGGAGGTACAGTATGGTGTGAGGGAGGGTGCCTCTGTGGGCCCATGCTGAGACATCCCTTCGCCCTGAGGAACCAGCCACAGGACAGGGAGTTGAGGGGGTAGGAGAGACAGAGAGAGAGAGAGAGAGAGAGAGAGAGAGAGAGAGAGAGAGAGAGAGAGAGAGTCAGTCAGAGAGAGAGACAGAGAGACAGACAGGAGAGGAATAGAGGTGGCCATGAATACATGGAGAGAGGGGGGAGGGGAATGGGGAGAAAGGGGGGGAGAGTAAGGGGCAAGAGCAAGAGAAGGGGCAAGCAGCCCCTTTTACAGTGAGTCAGGCACACCTGGCTGTTGCCAGGTAACTGTGGGGCAGAGCCTATAAGGAATGCCAATAGCTTTCATTTGAGGAAGTCCTCTGAAGCTGTAACCAGTGTATGTCTCATTTTCCTGTGCAAAGAGTAAAGAGGAATTAATAACTGGCTGACTCTAGAGACTGAGAGAAATCTGGTCAGTGGGTACATTAGAAGGATGGAGTCTGTATCCCACCTCGGGAAGTAGGGAAGATATATCTCACATGCTGGTGCCTCTGCAGTTAGGGATTGGATGTCTGCAGCAGCTGCATCTGCATTAGCACTGACCATGCTGCAGGCTTGAGAATCCAACCTATGCCAAGAACTGTTTCACAAGGTAACGTTCATGACATTTGGAATACTCAAATGGACACTTGGGAGACTAGAAGGTTTTAAACCAAGGAACATATAGGATTTTTAAAAATACCATCCTATTAAATTTTTTATGCTAATGAACTACCGGCAAGGGACACACAGTGGATATGAGTAAATCACTCATCAGCCCTCCATCCACAAGAGCGCTGTAGAGTGAAGAACGTTCTTTAAGTAGCCTCCCACTAGGAGGGGCTCTTGAATCTGAGTGGGCTCTGTCACTTCATCACTGAGAGAATGTAAAAGAACTGAAAAGCTAGTCTTGTATTCTCACCTCCAGAGGTTGGCAACATCTACTTTCTGTCTTCTGCATGCTTGGTTGTGAGCCTACTGTGAGGCCCTAGTCCACCCTAAGCATCAGCCTGAATTCAGATGATACTTCAGACCCTCACACATGTCTCCAGATGACTCCAGTCAGAATTTACTTGACTCTGGTTGCATATCCGTCTAAGTCTGAGCATCCAGCCAGCTGAACTCAGTCAACACACACAGAGTGTAAGGTGTGGTAGCACATTGTTTTGTTAGTGCAATGTTTGGAGCTAGCTCAAGAGTCACTCATAAAGCAAAACAGAACAGCCCTGCAGTGTCATCTGGGGTTAGCCAGTACCTCCAGGTTTGCGATAAAATTTGTAACTAGCTCTAGATCACAGACGGTGGCATATTGTCTCTACGGATCTCTCTTCTCAACCAGAATGGAGAAGAATGAGGACAGGTACTATAGCTTACATCTTTCAGAGTCTATGCAGACATGGTGATCAAAGGAAACCAGAAAACAACGGAAGCTGGCATTTCTGTTTGGTGCTGGTGAGGCTGCTTACGTCACACTGGAGAGCAGGAGTTAGGGCTGAGTTTTACTTCCCACTTTCACTTCCTCCTTTCCAACTCCCAAGTTGCTTTCCCTTTACTCTGAAACAGTGGGAACCTATGCCATGTCTATGACTTTGTGTTAAACACAAGCATGCTGCTCAAACCAATATTCAGATGGAGAGGCCAGGTAAACAATCTGTGAGAACGGAGAACAGCTCCAGGCCAGCTGCTCCTCAAAAGCTGGAGGGGCTCCCTTAATCATCTTGTCCTGCCTATTGATCAGTACTCAGAGTGAAGCTGGTCTCTTATTTGCAAAGGGTTTACTTATATACTCTTCCAACACCGACCAACACATAACTATTTCAGTGTTTTACAACTGGTCTGTTCGCAGGTATTCCGAGGTTGATTACGGCTGACATGGTCAGAGAAGGCGCAGCAGTAATTGATGTGGGTATCAACTATATACAAGATCCTGTGACAGGAAAGACCAAGTTAGCTGGAGATGTGGACTTTGAAGGTAAGAATCCTAACCTCTTGGTAAGTAAGAGGGAAGCCGGATTCTGACCCCTGTGCTTTGAGAAACTGACCCTGTGCAGGGGACAGTGCTGAGGACAGTATTGTACTCATCATGGCTCCATGTGAGGGAGGGCAACCGCAAATACACAACCTTTCCTTTCTCTGCCCATCCTCATTCTCTTCTCGCCTATGATCTCAGCCTTCTAGGTGTGACATATACTTTTTTCGATGTCTCTTCTGTGAGACTGAACATGCCAGGCAAGCACTCAACCAATGAGCTCTAATTTTGAGAGAGAGAGAGAGAGAGAGAGAGAGAGAGAGAGAGAGAGAGAGAGAGAGAGAAGGAGTTTTCTCAGGAAGGCCTAAGATTTGAGCTCTTTCGTCTTCTGCTTCCCAGGTAGCTGAGAATCCAGAACTGTGATGCCAGGCTTGGCAATATTTGGTGGTGAGATTAAATTTCTTCTTGTATTTTTTTTAATGAAACAGTTACTCTATCTGATTGTAGACTTGGAGACCTATGTTTTATCTTTGGATAAATTTTTATTACATGTGCTGATGTCGAGATGGGAGTCACTCATGTGTCACCTCATGCATATGGGTGTCAGAGGACAGCCTGAGGGAACTGGTTCACTTCTTCCACCACGTGAATCCCTGGGATCAGTGTTGGGTCAACAGCCTTGGTGACAAGCAGCTTTACCCAGTTTCTCCCCTATTGTGGTTTTTATGACAGTCAGTTTATACTCTACTTAGACATGTATGCTCTATATTCAGCCATTCACTCTTTTAAAATTGGTTTTATGAATGTCAAACAACTACTGGATTTACATCATTTTCACCCCTCTCTTTTACCCTCCAACTTCTCCTGTGGCCCCCTTTCAAGTTCATAGTCTGTTCTTCCACAATTATTATTGTCATATACGTGTATATATATATAATATATATATAATATATTATATATATTATATATATATTATATATATACATGTATACATATACACAAATGTACATATGTGCGTGCACGTGTGTGTGCACATGCATATGTATAATTAACATACTGAATCCATTTAATGATGCTTCTAATGTATATATGTTTAGGGCTGACCGCTTGGGACTGGATAATCTATCAGGGAGATGATTCCTGTAGAAGACTGATTTGCCCTCTCGGAGCACTCACTTATTGCCTGTAGCTCTTCACTGAGGGGTGGGGCCTTATGAAATGTCCCCTATCCAAGTTGACATGTTGAGTGGTATCATTAAGCAGATCCTGTCTAGGCAATCATGTGGCTGCAATTTCATGAGTACAAAGCATTGTCTAACAGCAGGAATCGTGGTACTCTGGCTTTGACAGGCTTCCCACCCGCTTTCCCAAGCTTTAGGTGTAGGTGTTGTATTGTAGGTGTACCAACTGTGGAAGTAGAATATACTTAGAAATTATATTGTTCCAGAGCAGTCTGATCCCTGAGAACTAGAGTTACAGTGACAGTTGTAAGTCACTCGGTGGGTGCTAGAAATTGAACCTGGGTTCTCTGAAGGAATACCCAGGCTCTTAACAATGGAGCCAACTGTCCAGCCCATAAAAATTTATATTTTAAACTTTTATGTGGAACTTAGTCACTAGTTGATCATGTGTACAATGTTTAACTGATGTTTAACAAAATTTTAAATGCAGACATTTGCAAGTGTCCTAGGGCACAGGCCTCCTATGGGTAAAGTTCTGGAGTGTAATAGGGGCCAGATACAGACTAAGCAGTTTACGCCCAATGATTATGGAAAGAAAAGCAGACAGTCAAATGTATGCAATCATATGTTCTAGGTGGAGCCGTGAATGTGAACAAGATGCACCTTGTGGAAGGATATTCAGCTGCCCTCAGCAGCTCTGGTTGCTAGGAGCCCCAGTGTTGTTTAAGGTCTAGTATGACAACACTGATTCTCTACATAAACATGTCTGCATGTCTACATATGTGTTGCTGGGTGAACATGTTGAGATGCTTATGAAAGGGTATCTAGAATACCAGCCCAAGAACTAACCCCAGTATCAACAGATGGGGCTACATGAAAACAAGTTCCTGTACAGCAAAGAAAACAATTAGCACAGCAAATAGACATTCCCTCAGAATGGGAGAAACACCTTTGCTGGCTGTACTTCAGACAAAGGACTAACATCCAAAATATATAAAATATTGCAGAAATTAGTTACCAAGAGAATAAAATCACCGATTAACAAATAGGCAAGTGAACTAAATAGTTTCTAAAAAAGAAATACAAATGGTCAATAACTTTTTTAAAGTGTTCAGTATCCTTAGCCATTAAAAAATGCATATTGAAATATATTGGAGTATCTGTCAGGATGGCGCTCACCAACACATATGACAACAAATGCTGGGGAAGATGTGGAGAGAAAGGAATCCTTATTCACTGTTGTCGGGTATGCAAATTAATACAGCCATTGGGGAAATCAGTGTGGAGGTTTCTCAAGAAATTTAGACTAGGACTCCCGTGTGACTCTACTGGTTCCTCCTGGGCAGGGTGAGCCAGAGAAGCCTGCACCCTACCACAGAGATCCATGTGCTCACATGTTTCTTGCTTCCTTATTTGTTTTAGCAAAGGATTGATTGAACCTAGTTGTCCATCAGTGGATCAATGGATAACTGTATATATTCATATTCATGTAGAACTGGCGAGGTTGTTTTTGATACAATGCTATCACCTAAGAGCTCTGCATCCTCTCTGTGTGCCAGCTCAGCAGTGACTACAGCCATCTCCTCTGTCCCAGGACTCTGCTTCTGTAGCACAGGAAATCAGGAAAATACCACAGTGTCATTGTCTGTTTCATACATTAAGATACTGTGGGCTTGGAGTTTTATTCATTTGTTTTTATAAGATAGTGTCTTGCTATGTGGCCTCGGCAGGTCTGGAACTCCTTAAATAGACCAGCCTGGCTTTAAACTTACAGAGTTGCCTGCCTCTGCCTGTGATGGAATTAAAGGCATACATCACCATGTCTGGCTGAGTAAAATATTATAGTATGGTGTTATAATTATCCTATTCTTTTATTTTCCGTGCCTGAGTTATAACTAAACTTTACCACACGTGTTAAGACAGAGCTTCATAGCTGTGTAGCTCAGTGCTATCCACAGTTCCAAACAGCCCCTGGAAGTCTCAGAATGAGTCCCCACAGGCAATGGAGTCTCTCAGTGTTCCCTTTCAGTTTTAGTGTTTGGTGTCTTAGACATTCAGCACAGTACTGCCAAATAACTACATAAAAGCATAGAAATGTTTGGAGGGAACTAGGTTCAAAGAGCAGGCTATCCTGCTCCTATCATAAAATGCACACACAAGATTTTTCCTATTTTCCTCTGCCACACTGGTGGTTCACAGATCCGCAGCGCCGAGGATGAGCTGGATTCCATGGAGAAGACCTTGTTGGTGAGGCTGCGATGCAGCCACCCGGATGGGTAGGCTTTGACATGTTGCTCTTCAGGTTGTTCATCAGGATGGAACTTGAAATAAGGGATGGTTCCCTCTCCCCCATTGAGAGGGAGGGACTTTACCATGGGACACACCATGATCTTACAGGTAACATTTGGCTGCAAATTGCCACAGGGAAAGCGTGACAGCTTTGTAAGTATCTGCGAAAGTTTCCGCAGTGACTTCCGCCAAGATGAGTAAAGCAGATGTAGGTAGATTAAAATGGAGGAGAAAATTTTCCTAGCAGAGAAGTTTGGCTCATTAATGCAGGAACTCGGCCATGCACGGAAAGTAGGTTGCACTGGTGGGAATGATGTTTCCATGTAAATGAACCCAGTGGGGAAAGGGTGGGGTGTCCCCCAGTGTCCCCAAGGTAACAATGCTGTTTAAACTAGAGGAACTCCCAGGGGCGTTCATGACATCAAAGGACAACGTGGAAACTGTAGAAGGAAGGAGCAGTAGTTGGGGTTGAGATGGAAGAGGGCATCAGACGCCTTTCTCCAGCTAGGAAGGCAAGTACCAGACTGTTCTCCATTCGCCTTTTGTAAAGTAATAAAACTGAATCTGGATGTTTTTGTTTTAAATGGACTTTAATAACTGTAAGCTTGACTATCATTTTCAATTCTATATACTTATCAATTATGGAGAGATGCTTTTCTGTACTTTGACAAAATAATTTGCCTATTGAGCAAATCTAATCCCCTGCATAGGTTACCCGGGCAGCGTTGCACGACTCCAACAATAGGAGTGTGACACCCCTGCTGTATCTCTGCTGCTGTGGCTATCTGAACACACCACAAAACATCTGGAAGTCAGAGGATCCTGTCCAATCGCACTTCATGGTTGTTTGGTTTGCTCGAGTCCAGCATCTCACCCGATCCACTGCAGTATGTGGACTGCCCAGTGTTGGCGGTGCTGTTTTCTCAGAACCTCCGTGACGAGGGGAACCAGAGTCCCAGTGGGCCTTTCCTGCAATGCCAAGAGTAAAAGAGAACCTTAAAATTAGCAGTACACTGAACTGGTGCTTCCCTTTGTATTGATCCTCGATTATAAGACTCAAGAGGATTCATGGATGCCTTAAGCCTCTCACTGATATTTACCATCCTCCCTCAACTTTCTGAGCATGCCTCTGCCATCCATCTACCTTAAGGCAGTATTTAATATTTTTTTAATTCATTTTTTACTGTTTTTAATTATGTTTGTGTCTTGTGAGGGGTATATACATGTGAGCAGAGGGGCCAGAAAAGGCCAGAGATGTTGGGTCCTCTGAAGCTGGAGATACAATTGGTGTGAGTCACTCAAGCTGGGTGTTGGGAACTGAACTAGGATCTTCTATAAGAGCACTACCTGACCTGCGCTGCTAAGCCACCTCTCTGACTCCCACAGCAGCATTTAAAAGCATCGATATGACAGAACTGTTTTCACGCATAGAAATTTCTCTCAATAATCAATAATCATGCAATAAATATTTGAGAAATCTCCATTTCCTTTGTACATTGCTGTTTTAGGATGATCCTACTGACTTTCTTCTATAGTATCCTTCATCTGTTTTCTGTTGACGTTTTGAAGACTATACCATACATTTATGACAAAGCAGTCTGTATTTCAAAGGTATTAAAAGAAGAGATTACAGAGTGTGGGCAGCAAGCAGCACCCTCTGAGTTATCAGCTGAAATGGAGCCTCCAGCCCTAGACACTCACAGTGACACGGCTTTTAGTGCCACAATTCACCAAAGGGGTTTGGTCTGCTGGACATGGAACTGATGGTGTCCCAGGCTGCTAACTCAACCCTACTCCTGTTGGTTGTCTCTCATGCCTCATCTCTCCTCAGGCCTGACACACAGAGGTTTCTACAAATGTCTGAGGCTTTAATGGCTTGGTTTCAGCTTTATGAAGCATCATCCCACAGGGTTTGAGATGGAACGGAAAGAACTGGAATGTCTACTGCATACTGCCTGCCCCTCCCTCCTCCCGCCCTTACAATCCTGACCACACCTCTCTACAGGTTTACACTAAACAGAAACAATGCAGGGAAGGACTGGTAACGAGGGAGAGAGATGGAACAGGAATGGCCATTTTATTTTCCTCTCTCACAAACAGAATAGGTGGGTTTAGTGTCTGACATGGGGTTTTCTGTATGTGTTGTTTCAAGGCTACAGGGCAGTACGTAGAAATGATGGTGATAACCATAAAAACTGTCAGTGACGCTAATTTTGTACTTATATGTAGTATGTCTTAGCCATATCCACATATCACTCCTTCCAGGTGTTTTATGTCTGCTTATATTATAGTTTGGGGGACTATGGCTTACACATGTGAACGGTGAGAAGTATTTTCTATATTAAAGCTCAAAGGCACAGTTATATTCAAAGACTATTCGTGCTTTGCTTTTCCATTTCTTCTTAAACAATTTGGCAGTTTCCCCCTTCTTTCTCATAAGGATTATGCTTGAGTCCAGGATAAACTATCATAACAAAGGTATATCTAAATACATGACCTCAAGTCACAGCCCTCTCCCACTGAAGCCTGGAGTTAAGCTGGCAGTCAGGGCATGAGGGCTCCTCACTCAGGGATGCTGTTTCCATCCATCTCGATACCAGCAGTACTTCACTAGAGTTGGCATTGCAAGCAGTAACAAACAAGTTGCCTCACGTACCACCAGTGGATCACACAGGCTTCTAGAGGCAAAACACTCAGATGGAGGTGGCCTGAGGGTCCCCACTGTATCCTTTCTCTTTTGCATGTAGGTGTTCATCTTTTCTTTATTAGCTTCATGATGCCTTCCTTCTGAAAATGTCCATGTACACCAGTGATGACATCAGACCTTACATTAGACCTTACTGTAGTGAGTTCATGCAGCACATATTGTCTTCGAGGACCTTATCTAGTCATATTCTCGGATTCTGGGGTTAGCATCCAAGCAAACAGCTGGGGAGAGCTCAGTTCTGCACATCCCGCCTTTGTAAGCATACGGTCTTTGCATCTGCATTAGTGTGCTCTTTCAAGGTATGGGGAGGAGAGTGTGCAACAAAGCCCTTTCACCTTTCAGGCAGTAAACTGGAAGTTTTCTTGTCATTTCCACAATACCTGAACATAGACATGTGTGGGAGTAGACAGGATATGGAATCCATAATCTCTACAACTGTGGCCCTATTTGAGTGAATAGACGTCTATCTTAAACCTAAGAAAGTGCGTATCCAACTCATCCTTGGGAGCCTTCAGTTTAGACTTACTTGGTTTTCAATTATTTATTGAGTATATGTTAGGAATCCATCCCGTGAGGTACAATTGTGGTCTAAATAGACAAAGCTTGTCCACAATAATAAGCAAATAAGTATGTTTTATAGCATATGAAATGGTGCTTAATGTTACAAAATAAGTTGGGCTGGAGGTCCGCCTCAGCAGTTAAGAGTACTGGTTGCTCCTCCAGACAAATGGATTTGATTACCAGCACACACATGATGGCTTGCAACATTCAGTAACTCCAGTTTTGGGGTACCCAAAACTCTTTTCTGGACTCTGAGGATACTGTCCACATGGTTGTATAGCTGTGTCTTAGAGGCAAACACATACATACACACACACACACACACACACACACACTCACACACTCACACAATGAACACAAATTCATGAAAAGAAGCTATGTCTGCAGAGACTGACTGACTGATCAGCACAGTGAAGAGATGGGAATGTTGCAGTTCCAGATGCTAATTACCTCATCTGGGGCTAGCTTCAGGCCTCTGGAATAACCATTCCTTGCCCATCTCTGCAAAATGGGGGGAAACACCATGTTGTCATAAGGGAGGATCATACCAGACACCTAAAGGGGTCATTGTGAAGATCTTCAGGAGACCATATTTGGCGGTATCATGTAGCAGAATTTTCCCTGTCCAGTTAATGTAATTATGAATACAGCAAGAAACCTGTGATTGGACAGGGAAAAGGGAGGCAGAGCAAAGAGTTGCAGAGACGAAGCTGGAGGAGACAGGTAGGGAGAAGGAGGAAAGATGGAGCAAGAGGAAGATGATCCAGATTTCACATGGCCTTAAATAGCCACAGGTAGCTATATACCTTAAAGGGAGAGAATAATTGATAACTTGTCTAATCTAGGTGGGCAGCTTGTATCATTATCAACTGGTTCTGAAGTTATTGTGTGGGCATCTTGTGAATTGAGAATTTATTGATATATAAATCTGACTGATTAATAATAAGCTTTAAGAGTTTTGATTGGGGGCTGGTGAGATGGCTCAGCAGGTAAGAGCACCTGACTGCTCTTCCAAAGGTCCTGAGTTCAGATTCCAGCAACCATATGGTGGCTCACAACCATCCGTAACAAGATCTGACTCCCTCTTCTGGAGTGTCTGAAGAGAGCTACAGTGTACTTACATATAATAAAAAATAAATAAATAAATCATTTTTTATTAAAAAAGAGTTTTGATTTTACCAGGTTACTGGGTATTGTGGCATCTAACTGTGAGGTGGGTGTTCATTGAATGGGGTAGGAGTGTTAACGACCTGCCAAGAGAATTCAGGAGCTCTGGGTCAGAGAGTCTGTCGAGATGAGAACACCCTGCTGGAGCCATGTGGCCTGCCGGTGCCCAGTGTAGTGTGGGAACTTGCCAATCTTTTTAAATATTTCCCGCAACAGTTTTATTTTTATTTTTGTTTTGTGATTTTTTTTTTTTGAGACAGAGACTTTCTGTGTTCAGGCTGGCCATAAGCAAGCCATGTTCCCAATGCTGGCCTTGATCTCATGACTCTTCTGCCTTAATATCCCTAGTAATGGAACTAGTACTGAAAACTCCCCAGTACCTAGTGTGTGCCATCAAATTTTGCTCTGTGTGGTAGTTTTGATGAGTTACAAGTGGCCCCTTGTAACTGGACCCAGTAAACAAAGGGAAATACATTATGGAAAACCTCAAAAGAAGAGGCAGCAGGGGTTGTATATCACATTGGACCATAAAGACTACAGAAAGGCATTTGGATTTTACTATTTAACAAACAGCTAGCAAAGACATGGTGTTTGAAGTGTTTTCAACAGGATCGTTGGCTAGACTGTTGAGAGCAAGGGTGTTAAGAGTAACCTGTTAAGAGGCTATTATAATTATCCAAGTAAGAAATGATGGGGTGTGGACAAGGGTAGTAATGGGTTTAAGTATTATGAGGTGGTTAGATGGTAGATATAATTTAAAAGGTGAGTTGGGATGATTGGTCAAATGAATAGGTGTGGAAAAAAATAGAAAGAATCCCATAAGACTTTAAGGATCTTGGAATGAGTGTTGAGTGGAGATTCCAGCTCCATAAATCCACTTGAAACATTTTTATACCAGATGAGAGAATTTGACCCAGGATGTATAGCTGGTGTAGAGTGTGAGCAAGAGAAGAAGTGGGGCTAACTCAGGATGTCTGTGTGTGCGGGGGAACAGGTATGGGAAGGAGGAAGGCTTTTCCAAGTAGAAGTAACACAAGAGACAGCAAACAGTTTGGTCAAATCTGTTCCTCAGAATTTAAATGTAAGCCATCACAGGGCAGGGAAGGCACTTGCTTTTCCTCTAAGAAACTGCTGGATGTAGTGCCAAAAATGTCGTTAGGTCTCTCTTCTTTGCAAAGGCCCTGCATTTGAAACCTCAGAGTTACTCTTTTTATATTGCATCTGACTTTTCATAGATAACTACACTCCAGAGTCAGCCTGACTAGGGTTTGAACCCTGGCTCTATTGCTTGAGACAATTACGATCTCAGGTAAATCGCTTCACCCCTGAGACTTGATTTTATCATTGAAAAACGGCGATAATAATACCTATCTTAGAAAGTTGTCGAAAAGATGAAATGCAATAATCACCATCCACGAGCTAATTAACGCATGCAGGTGAATTGCTGAGCACACTGCTGGCAGTAAGCTGTGCACCTGTGCACGTGGCTGGCCTTTTCCTTCCCACTGCACTGCTGATCTACAAGGCTGTAACTCAATACCTCAGAACTTCACCACGTTCTTCACCAATTCCCTGTCCCTGAGTGCTCTTTTAGTTTAGTTTGTTCTTCATCCGACTGACTGTTAAGGCACTCAACCCTTCATGCTCATTCTTATCTTCTTCAGGCTTCCTCAGAGCGCTTAGCCGACAGTATCTTTTATACTATCTTGCATTTCATTTAGTTGGTCCTCAACTAAACTACTTCTTCCTAGTGTGAGCTTCTTGTCCTGTATATTTTGTATTTCTCCCCCCACACCAAGTTTTAGCCTTACTATTTAAGTTCCTGCACCTCAACCAACACAACCTTGAGCATCAGCAGGACCTGGAACAAGGGTAATGTTAGAAAGACTCAATGGTTCACTTCAAGAACCATTTTTTTTTTATTTTTCCCACTGAGTTTATATATTGTTAGATAGTACTAGAGACGGAAATTGCAAGCAGTGCTTGTCAAACAGTATTCTTGACCCCCTTCTCTGAGTTCTGTACTTCTTTGCCCTGTGTCTTTGTTTTGCCTTGGGGGATAGTCCTTTTAGGCTTTACAGACCTCCTAGGGTTTATCTTAGGCATGGAGACTTGTGAATCACATCACATTGCTGCATCTGGGTCAGGAGTCCTGTTTGAGAAAGGAATTGCAGACCATGTCCAATTGCCATTTTGTAGCAACATGGCGACATGAAAAATCAGCTTTTTCTTGGGCTATCCATCATCTCTGGCAATAAAAGAATAGTAGCAGCTAATATTGAATTTAGTCAGGGTTTTAGAAGCTTGATCATGTAAAATATTAAAAGGATTGAGATGTAGCATACTTGACAATTCATCTGCAAACTGTTGGTCACAGGCTTTTAATAAATGGGACTATTCCAATGAATATATGTCTTGATGTAATTGTCCAAGGTCAATAGAAGAGTTGTTTTGAGAATAATACTCCATGTAGATAGTTTTAAACCAATTCCCTTGGATATTTATATTGTCCCTATCCGGCAAAGCAGAGCTACAAATATAAGTGAATTGTAATAGCGATTAGTAGTCAGTATTTAATAGCTTCATTTTGTTGCCCAAGCCAGTCAATGATATTATTATGGGTATCCAGCCTTTCTGAAAAAAATATCTATGTATAATTCTTCTTGAGTTCTTTCTATCCTTGTAACAGTTTTAGCTCTCTCACTGGTAAGCTGAACCATTTGTATGCCTTCCTTAGTAGCAGTTATGATTCCAATAAGTTCTAAGATTTCAGCAATTACCCACCCTATAAAACTTACTTCCAGTTTTTAATGCCATCAATAATTTTTCCAAAGTAGCATTTATGTTTTCTAAAGACAATTTTTCTTTTGGTTTTACAGGAATGCATGTGAAAGAGGGTTGTTTTTAATATCATAAAAATAGAGTGAAAATATTAATAATACATTGAATCACTAGACAAGAAGTCCACAAAATATGGTACCAGTGTCAGTGCAATGAAAAGAATCTTGGTAGCTGGGGTGAGAATTACAAGTGCGTACAGTTTACATGTGGGTGAAGTTTAGGAAAGTGTCCCTATTTCATTACCAGGACTTGTCTTCTGGTGTCAGTTAACAATACAACTTTACCAGTCCTGCTGGGATCCAGGAGAAAAACCCTACGGAGAAGAAAGCAGAGATGTGGTCCTCAACTCAAAATTATGAGCATAGGTTGAGTTCATAAGAAATTTTATCTAAAATCATGAGTTTAAATAGAGAAATAGTCAAAAGCAAATTTAAAGTCAGTAACAGCAACATGGTAGCTTTGAGTTGTTTTCCCACTGGCGCCTGTTTGTGAGTTTACCTACCTTGGTAGGAATCTTGTTAGCTCTAGGAAAAGACAAGGCCTGATTTCTATATTTGAAACACCTAGAAGCCTAGTCAGAATTTCTATTTTCATAAGTCAGTGAATGGCTCTCTGATTTTTATCTGTCTTTTTTTTTTAACAGCTTGTGTAAAAGATAACAGAGTCCATAAAGGTCTTTATATACTTTTGCTTGTTGGTGGAAGAAGCCCCCTGAATGTCTTTTAAGATGAAGGACTTTGCTTATTTGCTTACTTGTTTTGACCGTGGTGGCAGAGTAAGTGAGCCTGTTGGTTTGTTTATTAAGCAGTTGAGAGGTGGTAGGTAATTGATCCTTAGCTTTGAGATTTTCAGGCTGAAGAGACTTAAGTAATTAAGCCTGAAAGAAAGGGGGAGGGTGAGAGAAGGTACCAGAAAGGATGCTTAGAAAATAGCACAAGATTGTCATGTTGCTTGTAAAAAGACACCGTGAAAGGGAGATATTGTCAATCAGTTTTCAAACGGTCAATAGAAATGTCATAGCAGTATTTAACAGCTTGTCAACCAGAATAAAAACGCAATGACAGCTGACATCATCCACAGCCAGCAAAGATGCTTCATTGTGATGAGCAAGTTCATAGAGAGTAACTTTTGATTTATTCAGGCAATTGGGTAGTTATACGGCTCCATTCAATGTTGTCTAAGTGACGTGGCTGACATTGTTTTAGGTGTTCATATCTATGAAATAGCTAGCCAGGTATACAAAGATTTGATTTAATATAAAGAGGGATGAAGGAGAAAGAGACAGAGATATAGAGACACACAGACACACACAAAGAGAGACAGAGGAAGACACACAGATTAAATTAATCAATTGATCAATCAATAAAATTTTTGAAAAAGGAGCAGCAACCCAGATAAGCTTGATCCATTACCTTGGTTTTGCCTGATCCTGTTGCCATGGAAAGTTCAATGATGGGCCACATGCTAAAGAGCCCTTTGCTCTCTGGCTCAACAAGCACTGAAGCATCCCTTTATAACACCTGTCTGAGAAAGTGGAGAGTTGTTTTACCTCCTGAGTCATACTGTTCCTCCAGCCCTATGCCATTCAGGTTTTTCTGGTTGTTACTCCTGTCCTTTCTTTTCCTGAAGCTTGCCTCCCCATTCATTATGGTGGATATGTCTGAGAGGCCATGCCTAAGTAGCTTGCATTTAGAAGCATGGGAAACTCCTCCAACCAATTAATTTAGACAATTATATATGTATACCAGGAGGCTGACATTCTTACGAGAGAAGTGGGACTTTTTCTGTGTCATGACTCTTTAAGTGATGTTGCTTCTCAATGTTTGCTGTTGCATGGTTAGAAAGAAATCCAACAGGGGCAACAGAGTGATTCTTTAAAGATGACCAACAGACAAACACACCCAAACACAGATTGTTTAGAAGCACATTTTTTTTTTCTCTCCGGAGTACAGAACATTGTTTTTACTAAATATTAACCCAGTCAATTCCGTTTAGATACATCCATCTCTTATTGAAGGACCATAGAGAAATACACAGTGACATAGAAGTTTAAAATTCACTACCTGCGGTGGAACCGGAGAATGTTCCAGATGATGTATTTTCTGTGATAATTTCGATTCTTAAGTGCCAGCTCTGGAAACCAGGACCATAAAGTTTCCCTAGGAAGCAATGACATGAAAAGCACAAGCTAGAGACACCCTCTCACGAAGCATGGCAGCGGCTGCCAGAAGGTTAACGATCACATCCTTTTTCTTTTGTGCTAAGCTGTTAAAGAGCATTTTAGCATTCCTTACATCTCTAGTCGTGTCTGCGTGAGTCATCTTTCCACACCCTGTGACCACATGTCACCCTTGCATTTTTCTGAGGTGCATGCATCGACTGAACACCTAGTGTCTTTCATCACCCTTGTCGCCACCTCCATTTAAACATGAAGTAACCTTTGCTCCATACCTATTGTCCTTACTCGGATAGTAAAAAACAGTTCTCTTCAAGTAAGAATGTTGGAAATGATTATGAAGCTGGTCTTCCTTATTCCCTCCAGAAATAAGTTAACCATTGACTCCAGGTTTTATTATATATTCAGTGCTCTACAAAGCACCTGCCTGTTGCATCTCCTCTCCTATAGCTCCCTTTTACCCACAGAGCAGCGACATCAGCCTTCCTGTGGTGCTTCCAAGATTCAAGTCACTTTCTACCCAAGTTCCTTTCCCCGATGATTGCAAACACAACCCCCTTATCAAGTGTGTTGGCTCATCTTTATGTTTCTTCCCCTGAAAAGCTGGCCCACCTACATCTACCCACAAACCTCAGGCTTAGGTAGGTCCTCCAAACACACTTAGTGGCACCAACATCTCACTGTGGCGCACACCACAGCCATCACTCAATTATTGCTTGAATAATTGCATTTTCATAATAAGTATCTGTATAATAAGATTGTGGCTTCCAAGGGTTCGTAACTATGTCTTACACAAGGGACATTTCCTGTGAATCTATCTGGGCCAGTTTGTAACATGCGTAGTGACACTAATGACCAGGTATGGGAATAGGACCAAGGGACAATAGATCCCAGTTGCCATAAAGAACGCTTTTTATTTTATTCTAGTATTAGTTACAATTGATAAGATCTGGTTTAGATATAGTGTGGCTGGAATGGCAGCTGGGACACAAACAATTATATTATCAACTACAAAAAGTAGTCATGCACACCCTTTTCTCAAAATGACTTTGCCATTATTATCCCATACTTTAGAGTTAAACGTGATGATAAGACTTACCTTAGCCAATGAGACATTATCAACTGTGACACTGTAGAGGTTTCAAAAGTGTCTTCCCATCAGGGTTTGCCTAGCAACATGAAGCTGCCATATAATTCCAAAACAATGAATCATAATCTCGATCAAGCTTTAAACTTCCACCACCTTGCTCACACGGGAAACTGCTCTTTCTCCAGTATAGACATCTCAGACTTCAGACTGTGAGACCAAGTGCTTTACACTAGAATCTGGAGAGTTGGTGAGGGAAACCCAGAGTTTGACTTCCTTTGACAGGATATCCTAATATACTCAGGACATTATCCAGAAGAGCTATCCTGTAAATGTCATGGGCCAATGAGTAAAGAGTAAACTTAGCCCAGGGAGTTAACCAACTCTAGTGACATTTGTATTAGATTGAGGAGGAAGAACAAAAGCTCAACAGATGCAAAAGGAGGGCAGGACATGTTAAGCAATATAGGTAATGTGCACAAGACAGAATGTCTTCCAGTCTAACTCATTTTCCTAAGTTCAAGGAAATGTCCACAAGTTTCTTTGCACCATCTAAAGTTTTGTAGCGAGGTCATTCAAATAAAATTTTGTGATAATGACTGCTTTTCCTAAAGACATTCTTATTTTCAAGAATTTGCTTTAAACATAATTGTTATTTCCATCTGAGTCTCATCTCTAAGGCACACACCACACAGACAATAGAAATTGACAGGTGTTTTATTTGCCTCAATTGTCAGTTTCAGAAACTCTCTAAAATTTTGATGATTTTATGGAATTGAATCTAATGCTTGATCTTTTTTGACATGTCCTTTTATGAATCGTGAAATTATCGATATCTCTAGTGCCTATTCTAATGTGGCAAAGACTTTTGGTATTTTTCTTAAACATACATACACATACAAACACACACACACAGAGACACACACACACACACAGACACACACACACAAACACACATTACCCTTCTTCTAGAGTCACAGGAACTCATTCCTGAATGGAATCATTGCCTTATGATTCTTCTGTGTTTCTCTGCAATGAAGCACAGAGAAGTCCATGTATATGTATACACACACACACACACACACACACACACACACATATATGTGTGTGTGTGTATATATATATACATATACACAGTCACACATATTCATACACATACACTCACATATACATACATATACACTCACACATAGTCATATGCATATACACACACTAAGCACACACACTCAGACAAATATACACATTCACAGACTCTCAACACACACACACACACACACACACACACACACACACACACACACACAGTTTTTGAAAGCATCTCCCTTATAAGCAGGTGCAAAGCCTGCCTTAGGGAAACAGTCTAAGAGATGATGTTCTGGTGATTCAATGCTCATTAACTTTCCCTCTTTTAGAAATGATCAGGAAGATGTGATTCACAGGATCGAGCATGAACTGAACTTGTATCTTCTCTCATGATGAATTTCATCTCTAACCGTTGGTGCTACTTCACAAACATAGAGCTTACCGTAGCCTGGAGATGGTTATGCAAAACTGTTATTGAGAATATTATTTATTTATTTATTTACTTACTTACTTACTTAGGAAACAATGTCTTGTTATATTGTCCAGGCTGGCTTTGAACTTCTGAGTTCAGGTCACTCTCCTATCTCAGCCTTCTGTGTCGTCGGAGCATAGGTGCTACCTCACTCTTCAAGTGAGCACTTTTTCCTACCCATCAACATCTTTCTCCTGAAAGAAGTACTTCCATATCCTGTTTCTCATATAAGTAGACCATAAACTACATTAACACTGTCTAACAACATATAAACTGATTTCTTCTTAGACACATGTGTGAAAATGAAACAGAAAATGACAGAGAAACTTAATGAGTGTTTTAAAATCAAACTCATTATTGCCTCCCTTGTATTACTGTGTGCAGACCTTATCTCTGAGTATATTCACTTTATCTCAAACATTAAAAAAAAATGACAAAAGTACTTGGATGCTTAACTGTGTGCATAGCAATGCTGAATCTTTTGCCTACTGAGTACAGTGGAGAGATCTACAGAGACTAATTAAAGCTTGTTAACATTCAGACAAGCCCAAACCTAAGACAGACGAAGATTCCCATGAAGAACAACAGATAGGACAGTGTACATTTGCGTGTGCATGTATGTGTATGTACTTTCCATAGCAACCTATGCAAAATGAAGATTCTGAGCTAAACTGTCAGGCAGGCTTTTCATGCAAGAGTCTATTCCCGTTCCTGTCCCTCTGCCCAGTTCTTTCTTTCTGAGTATGAATATAATTGTGAGAATGTAGTTTAAAAACACAAAAACCAAACAACAACAACAACAACAAACCAACAACAACAACAAAAAAACAGTCTCAAGAAAATCATGAGACCCAGGTAGACCACTGGTTTATCAGATCTGACACCCAAGAAAATTACCCATACTGTGTTCTGAGCAGCTGTGTGACTTAAGTGTAATGTATAACTTATTCTGTTAGTGCTCAGAGTATAAAAAAGCAGGAAAATTGATATGCTGTGGTTGTGTGCACCGCGTTTCTTTTAGGAACATCCTACCTATTCATTGCTGACCCTTCAGCCATATGGGTCTTTTCCATCCTTTTCTATGAAAGACAACTATACAGGGGTGGAGTATATTTATGAAATACGGAATTTTCCCAACCTAGTTGTGAGTGCCTCTGTCAAAGCAGAGGGATTAGTGGCTGGACTGTGCTCTCCTGGCATGACTGACGTCATTCCTTTTTGAATTAGTTAAATGGTATTGTTAGGTCACAGGTCCTCTAGCTGTCTCCTTCTCCCTCAGGCCCCATCCTCTCCTGAGATCAGCAAGCTACAGAAGGCCACTATAACTAACCTAGCAGCTCTCAGAATGACCCCCCTCTTCTCTCCCTCTCCACAGATCTCTCTCTTTCTGTTTCTCTCCCTCCCTCTTCCTACAACTCTCTCTCCCTCATATCTGTGAGAAAGTCCAGTTGCCTCTAATGCCAATACTGGAGACAACCTTGGAATGTCCTTCCCTGTAACTCCTGGCACATAAGCTAAGTTAACCCCTACTTCAAGGTTCATGACTGCCTGCAGTCATTTGAGTAATGTTAAATCAACTTCCTTTCTATAAGCCTACTTTTTTTCTACATGTTATTACAAGAATGACAAGTTATCCCAGTGCTTGCTTTTGTTCATATAAAGCTGAAGACAACTGAGCCTCGAGGAGCTTGAGCACATCCTTAGGTATCTTAGAATAATGTGTGTGTGTGTGTGTGTGTGTGTGTGTGTGTGTGTGTGTGTGTGTGTGTGTGCTTTGCCTGTGTCTGTCTATTTTCATTGTTACCTACTTCATCTTATAAATGATTGAAGGTTGATAATGTTATCTGTATAATGGAGAAGATAGTCTTTTCAGTGTGCTGAGAAATTGACATTCTTAGATACATTTTTAATGAACTGTTCTGTCTCTTCAGCTGTTAAGAAAAAAGCCGGCCTCATCACTCCAGTCCCAGGAGGTGTGGGACCCATGACGGTGGCCATGCTTCTGAAGAACACACTTCTGGCTGCCAAGACTATCACCTACTAGATCACAGCGGGGAGTACACGAAATGCATTCTGCTGCTTATTTATTTGACAACAGGCAAAATCCTCTCTATTTTACTACAAAGCTATTTATTTCTACATGTATTTATTTTTTCATGAGTGGAATCATTCTGGAACTGATTATTTACATGACTTTATGGATTTCTTGCTAATATATATTTGAGTCTTAAGAAAAAAACTCGAAACAATCCCAATGACAATTGTGGTAACAGCTCTTTATTTTATGGATATTGGTTCATAATGTTAAAACAAATGAAGAGTTCATATTTAATAAATATATTTTTGACTTAACCTAAGTATTACACACTGTCTGTTTTAAAGAAAAACTGTTTTGCCAGCTCAATGGGTGCAATGTAAACTGTAACTTAAGTTTATGGTTATCACCATGATTTTCTATACAGTCTATACTCTAGGATGTCTGTGGAGAAGAGTATTCTACAAGGCAATCCTGTGGGAAATTTAAGAAATGGAAGCTATTCCAAGGATCAAAGGCTGCAACAACACTTGAAACACTAAGAATGATTACTTTGTGTAGTGTAAGGCCACCTGTGTTAGCCCCCACACCATTCAGTTCAGCTCACTGATGATTTTAGCATACTGTCCAAACAAATGAGTGGGCAAAGTCAGACTAAAAGCATTTCCCCACAAACATCAACCAAATACCATGCAAATACAGCATGAGTGAATCTGTCATTAAGTAACTGATACGTTTATTCAGGAGAGCAGAAATCTGATAGAATTGTAAGGCAGTAATTTTGTTAAAACTGAACCCTTGGATATAAGAAGTAGTTCTTGTATACACACACACACACACACACACACACACACACACACACACACACACCCCTTCTCCTTCCTAGCATAGCATTTGATTCCTAACACAGATGCTGGGTTTCTAATGCAATTTCACATTGGGAAATGTGTGTGACCATTGCTTGAAGGTTATTTAATGACTAGAGCCATGTAATTGTACTGCGGTTTCACGCCCCAATCCCAGTATGTTTGTGTACTAATGATGATCCTTGTTCAATGCATGTCTTTTATCAATGTGCCTCTTGTGTGGAGATAGACTAGTTGTTTATCACTAATATCTTAACTGTCCAATAAAAGCATTTTGAAGAGGAATTATAGCTATATTCTTTTATTAAGATAGCTTGAAATATGTTGGTCCACGTATTTGTTACCTTCTTCTTCTGTTTGTTTTTCCTATTTGTGTGTGTGTGTGTGTGTGTGTGTGTGTGTGAGAGAGAGAGAGAGAGAGAGAGAGAGAGAGAGAGAGAGAGAGAGAGAGAGAGAGAGAGAGAGAGAGATCATACTTGGCTTGGCAGCAATTACCTCGACTCTTTGAGCCATCTCACTGTATCTGTTAGCTGTTCATTTACTATGTGCTGGGAAAAAATGTATCAAGTTTCTCAAACATGAAAGAAAAGATAGTTGAATGATTTCTGTAGTGAGTTGGAACAGCCAGTAGGTTGGGTATTCCTAACAGAACTGTAAATTCAGTTTGCATGCAAACATATTAGAAAGGGTTTATTTAACATGGGTTAAATAAATTTTAAAGGAGCTTAGATTTCAAAAAATGCCCAGAGATCCCTGAATATTAAAAATGTGGGGACAATAGTAATCCCAGAAGGGTGAAAGGGATTATTTTGGTATATTATGTATTTAGGGGTCAGTCTTCCTAGAGACTAAGAAAAAAGAAAAAAGAAAAAAGGAAAATAATCTTATGCTTATTTACATTGAAAAGGAAGAGTTTTGTCAAACAAGTACAGCGGGGTCAACAGTCAAGGAAAGACATTGACCCCATAACTACAAAAAGCAAAGGCTCATGGGTATTTATAGCCAAGTCACCAAGATAAGGAAATCAACGGAGGAGGATGTTTAGATATTAAGGAGAAGCAAGTTCTTACTGACCTGACTTGTCAATTTTCTTGATAACAGCAGGCCAGAAACTTTAGCATCAGGGCATGGGAACAGGAACTGCATCGCGGATTCACAAGGTGTGGATTGATGTGCCCATCACTGAGTTAGTCAGATTCTCTGCCAAACCTGAGCTCAGTTGCCTGAGGTCCACCTTGGGTTAACAAGAAAACTCAGATGGGTCTAAATAAGTGTGTGGTAACAGTTGGAGTCTTTTCTCAAAAATTGGCTGAATGGTATGACTTCATTTTTGGGTCCTTGGAGTCTGCAAAATGCGGATATGTGGTGGCCTTGAGGAGAGGTGTGCAATACACTTTTCTCCCTATGTTGTCTGAACTTTAAGGAATTGGTGGAAGTTGCCCTATAACACAAGGAAATGTAAGCAGAATAAAAAAATAATGCAGGTAGATGAAGTAAGAGGAGTGGTGGGAATCAGAAGAAGCCAGAAACAGAAGCAAAAATGAAGACCGTCTTTAACAAGGGAATCGGATTGTGGATTGCAGACCGAGCCAGAAGACACCATCCCTCCTTAGCATAAGGAAGTTATAAAGGAAATTGACTGGGGAGAAGAAATAATAAGGGCAATGTAAGACATGTTGAGTCTGAGGCAATGACATAATACACAAGCGACAGTCATGAAGTAACACAGATCCTGGAAAGGGGTGGATCTTCATGGCTGATGCTGAAAGTACAAGTTTCAACTGCACGTACCAACAGCTACATTCCTAGAATCAGAGGCCACTATCCACCTTGTATCCCTTCACCCAATCAGTAAGGGCAGATTCTCCTTAATGGAGTGGCTACTGTGTGCTAAAGATTTCTTCTCCGTCTTTTTGTCTTTTCTCTTTCTTAACCCTCTCTATGGTAGGTGAGGAAAGTTTTAGTTACTGAAGCCAGGGGCAGAAGTCATACCTTTCTATTTGAATTTAAATAAGTCCTGTTGTGAAGATGTTATTCAGAGCCTACTCTTCTCACCATTTTACAAGGCCACCCCATGATGACCTTCACTTATAATGTTTTTATCACTACCTATTAGAATCCTACATATTAAGATTTACTCCAAATGAAACTTGCCCACAAAAAGCAAAGTTCCACTTCTCAACTGCCACAGCCCTTTGTGTTGTCTGACATCACAGTTGTTGCTTCTACTACGTTTCACATGTATGTTCCCTGGCTGGCTTTAGTTTTTGAAGGTCAGGAAACATGCACTGTCTACAGATTGGCTTCCACAAACAGCCCAGTGTCATGAATGCAGAAATGCCAACAAATTTCAAAGAATTACAGGATAAATATGGGGGTAAAAACAATCCTCACAAATACTTCCCGATGACAACTAGCCTTAAGTTCTCATTTAGTGAAAGACCAACAAAACCAAAAGAACTAAAAGTGCCAAAATACGAAGAGTAGGGTCAGCATCAAGAGGTGCTTATGATGACCAGAAGAGAGAGAGAGAGATGCTCTAAAGGAAGTGTGGCATGAGGAAAAGGTGACCGTGGAGCGCCATTTCTTACCTCTAATTTCCTTCAATGGATATTAGCAATAAATGAAGATGCCAGGGAGTCTATCTTGCAAGGTGCATCTCTCTACCCTTCAAAATTAGAAAAGGGGGCCTTTTGATGTAAAGGATCAAAGTGACTCTCATATGGAGAGTGAAGTGGGATCCATCAGTACAGACCTCAGAGGGAAAGCAGCAGGTGGGATGACTTAGGGCTGTTCTCCAGGGTCAATGGGAACCAAGGATGCAGCCAAGATGGCAGAGGGCTGGATGTGGCCTAGCCTGCAGTGGGACTCCTCAGAGAGCTACTCACCCACCTCCACGCTCAGGTAGGAGTGACAGCTGTGGTTCCTCTAATATTTAGTGTTTTTTTTTAAATAATTAAAGAAAATGTATTTAAAATTTGATTTTTGGAGTTCACGGACTACCTCTGTAATCTCTGCAGAAACTTATGCCAGGGTCACAGCTGGAAAGGCAGGAAGGGCTTCTGATGAAGGATTTGAAAATGAGATTAAAGTCCTATCTAACACATGTTGTTCTTTGTCTTGTGACTTAAGTCTTTCTTCTCTCCTCCCCTTTCTCCTCCCCTCCCCTGTCTCTACTCATTTCTTTTTCTTGTGGACTAGGGATTAAAAACAAGTCCTCACCCCCACGCAATGGCACTCTCAACCACTCAGCTGCTCCCTCACCCAGATTTAAACCTCCCAAATGCCAGTTCATCCCTGTTATCTGAGGTTTATTTACTTATGTATTTATTTATTGCCCAGTTAGGTCTATTTTGTTGTGATAAACACCATGATCAAAAGCAACCTGGGGAGAGGGGAGAGTTTATTTGCTTACATGTCACTGGTTACAGTCCATTACTGGGGAAAATCAAGAAATCAGGGCAGAAACTTGAGGCAGTAACCCTGAGTCAGAAACTAAAGCAGATTCCATGGAAGAATGCTGGTTATTGGCTTGCTTTCAATGGCTTACTCGGCTTGCTTTTTAAAAATACAATCCAAGACCAAGTCCAAGGGTGGCACCATCTACAGTAAGCAGAGCCCGTATCAATCATTAATGAAGAAAATGTTCAATATTTATTAATGTATTCAGTATGTATCAAATGTAACAATAACTCAGTCTTAAGAATAAAGATATTGAGCCAGGTATATTTGACACCAGTAGAACTTGCTTAATATGTGATAAAGAACTTTCTTGGTTTGATCCTCTCTCTCTCTCTCTCTCTCTCTCTCTCTCTCTCTCTCTCTCTCNCTCTCTCCCTCCCTCCCTCCCTCCCTCTCTCTCCCCGCCTCTCTCTCTCTCTGTTGTTCTTGCTTTCTCTTGAGTTCTCATACAAAGAAACAAAGATAGATAGATGATAAATAGATAGGTAGATAAGTAGATGATAGATAAGTAGGTAGGTAGGTAGATGAATAGATAGATAGATAGATAGATAGATAGATAGATAGATAGATTCCAGAAATGTCAAAAGTGATAGTATTTTAATCCTTAGTTGATTGTGAATTAAATTACCCACAAGTTGCTAAGACAATTCTTTAACTTATAATTCAACTATTATTTTCTTGTGAAAAATAATGCCCAGAAATTGTTGTACTAAATAGTACTTTAAGATCATAAAACTAGAGCTACAGTGTGCAGACACAAGAAAGGCAAGTGGTACATATTCCTTTAGCTTTAAAGTGATGACTCTTGTGGTAAGTGATTGCCCAAGCTGTAATGAGTGCAGCAAGCTCATGCTTGTGTAATTTCTAAAGCCAAATTCTTATTTAAATACGGAAAGGGATCTTTTCTGATAAATCTAATTTGCTTGGTGGACATGATTCACATGGTAACCAATCTTGAACAAGTTTTCAAGGTTCAGAAAATATAAGCAGATAAAATTCCAGGTAGAAAGGCATGCCACTTCAGCAAACTATATTCACATTTAAAGTTATTTAGGGCAGTTAAAATTTACAAGTAACCCCTACAGCTTAAACAAAAAGGCATAGGCGTAATTATATATTTGGGCTTTTGTAATCTCATTTTAATCATTACTGGGCCAACAGTCAGAAAAAAAAAAAAAAACAAAACCCTTGGGTTTATATGCACTTAAGAGTAGCTACTCACTAGATTTAGCCAAACTAGAGGCTACCTCAATGAAATTTTGTAATGGCTATTACCACCATACATAGTATCAATATTGTTAATATATTGATTGTCTGCAGACTGCCATGAGGACAGATTTAAAGCACTGTTGATCCTGGAACTTAGCAGTCCATCCGATTTCTTTATAAAGCATTAAATGCCAGAATGACATAAAGGTTAATGTTATAGTATTAGAAATATTTTTATTTAATTAATAAACTTTATCATAAATCCAGCTAATCAACAAAAATAAAAATGAAATAAGAAACATTTTTTAAACCAAAATTCTGTTCTTCTTTATAACCATATGAACAAAGTATTTTTAAAATATGCTTAGTACTTTTTTCAGTGGCCATAATGGAAGGTAAGTGAGGTAGCATCAGAGATTTTCACAGACCCTACCAGATTATCTTGTCTGCTGTTCTGAGGTATCTTGGCTGCGATCCGTCATAGTCTATTAGGAGAGCTGTGGTTCAGTTCACAGCAGCAGGGAATTTTCCACATTTGCATTCATGTTTGAGTTTTAAGAACTTTGACATGGGCAATTATGCCCACAGGTGACAGGAAACCTGTGATTCAAGAGGGAACTTGATCACATCTCGAGATAACCCAGGTATCCTAAAGAAGTGTGCGAGTGCCCGCAGGCTTCACGCTGCTGCCAGGAGTACATAGTTTTTGGATTGGTAAGAACGGCCAGATGACGCTTCGTGAAATATAAATGGAAGAAAGACTCAGAGTGTGCAATAAATACCCTCCACCCTTCCGTCTAGGAGGACCAGAGAAAGAACTTGAGCAGCTTCAGAATATGGCTCTGGGGGTTCTGATAGCAGTCTGCCTCCTGTTCAAAGGTGCGTAATTCCCTTTTTGTTACCTTTGTCCCACCTTACAATGTGAAGTCTTAGTTCTCTGGATTCAAAGTTGTTCCCGGCAATGATCAAAATAAGGAACGTGTGGATTAATTATGTTTTTATAGGATACCTCTCTCTCTCTCTCTCTCTCTCTCTCTCTCTCTCTCTCTCTCTCTCTCTCCTCTCTCAAAGAAGCCTGAAGTGTTTACTTTTCATAATTGAAGCACACTTGATAACAGCTACTGCCCTACAGTAAGCTGTGTGTGGTGATTCAATGAGTTATGTAAATACATGAACTTTCTCCTGAGAATGAGTGTAGTTCCTTGTTCCATAATTGTACTCTTGTCAAAGGGACAGCTAAAAAGTTGTCTGGAACTGCCCTTGTCAGGTTCTGGATCTCAATGAATACAATGAGTTAGAACCAGAACAGAAAAATGGGAACCCCAGGATCAGAGCCACTTTGGTTCTGTCGTTCATATACCAAGGAAGCTCACCCGTGATAGATGTTCTTCCTCCTCTAACCATAGCAATGAAGGCAGCACTGAGTGAAGAAGCAGAGGTGACCAGCACAGCGCAGCAGAGCAACTGGACATTTAACAACACGGAAGGTATCTTCTTCCCTCTTTATTTCAAGTGACTTCTTTAAAACTTTTGACAGAAAGTTGCATTTTGATGGAGAATATTTGAAAAATTTTAAGTAAATTTTATTTTTTAGAAAATCAGCTATTTCAGAGAGATGATGATGATAAACTGAAGTGATAGGTAGGTGTGCCTGCCAAAGGCTGCCTTTTCTTTTCTTTTTTTTTTAAGAGAAAGAAGTGAAGCTGGAGGTGAAAAAAGCTGCCTGGCTTCCACTACTCTTCTAAATGTGAGCCCTGCCATGGGTTCTGCTGGGATTCTGCTTGACTTCCAATGACCCTTTTATACAGGGTATAAGTGAATATGCTTTGACATTCTGGAGAAGTGACACTGTATTTTGATCTGGAACAGGAAGCTTGGCAGCCACAGAAATTGCAAGAAGCAATGCTTTTCTTCATCTTTGGAAAGGTTTTGTTTTTTTGTTTTTTTTTTTTTTCTCGTGGCTTGCTGTCATTTTAGCATATGCTACATTTCTGATCTTTCTCACCCGCTTTGGTTAGTATTTTTGGTGGTCATATATTTTCTTTCCATCTCAGTGTGTGTATCACAAAGACTGCTTACTGTTGCTGAAGATGGCGTTTTGGCAGTTTTTAAACTCATTTGAACTAGAGATGAATTTGGAAAGCTCCTTTCCTGCTAAGACCTGAGTCTGAATGACTAATAACTCACAGACCTCATAATGGCCCCTGATAGAAAGATTATGGTTTGTGATCAGGACACAGGAACTCTTTATTTTGTTTTCAGGGTCTATCCAATAGAAGAAGGTGAAGTCAAATGGTTCTTTACTAAAAATGAAAAAGGGGGATATCTAACTGATCTTCATTTTGCCAATAATTTTAAACACCTAAAAACGGTGTTGCCCATTTGATTTTTGGATGTTGATTTGTAAAACAGAATACGTAGAAAATTTAAAGATGGGCTGCAGAGATGGCTCAGCCATTAAAGGCTGGGCTCACAACCAGAAACAATAGGAACGTTTAAAGACGTGGTTTCATCTCGGTGGTTGATTGTTTCTAGCACCTCCGCCCTTACCCATTTTCTCTCTCATAACTGTAAAGGAAGTCTCTGATTTACATAACAGCAGCAGTAAAGGAGGGAGGGAGGGAGGGAGCTACTTCTTTGCTTTCTTTGTGTAAAAATTTTGTATTTTTCCCAGCTTCGTTACAATGCTGGGATGGACCCCCGAGCTTGGGCATGCTAAGCGTCTAACACTGTGCTATAGCCTCTTATTTTGCTTTTTCACTTAGAAATATATATATATCTTATATCTTATAAATGTTTTAATGAAATTATAACTAACTTCTCCTCAAAGGGAAAAACAAGCCTCTCTGGGGTACCCTTCCTTTGGAAATGGTTTCTTTCAAATTCTCATATTTTCTAGAGAATCCTTTTTATATTTGCTTAAGTGAACTTGGTTCGTCTTGAATTAGCATGGCTTGAATGAGAAATTCTCAGTGTCTCCAAATAAATTCCTAAAGGGATCAGTTATGTTAAAGATACCAAAGTCAGCAAATTGAATGTCAGTATTAAGTTCTTGTGTATGTTCTCAAAGCAAAGTGATACGGTGTCTTGTTGGTACCCTAGTATATAGAGATTTAGTGTTTTTGACATGAGAAGGAATGTTTTTAGGTCTGTATTATTTTCCCTAAAGACTCCTGAGTAGGATTGTCTTAGCCTCTGTAGGAATGCCAAAACAGTATAGCGTGAGGAATGACTAATAGTAAGGAGGCAGAGTTATGCACTCAACAGGCCATAAGATGCCACCAACTGTGCTTAAGAAAAGTTTAAAGATGGCAACCATTCAATTATGCGGTTTTCCCTAAGAGTCTTTCCAATTGCATAAGCACCAAGGATAGTACAAGTAGGTGTTCCATCTGGCACGCCGGCACCAGCAGCATCCTGAAACCCAGATGATTTTCCAGAGTGCCCTTTCCTGACCCAGGGGTCCCCTGAGGAGGTTTCTGATCACTAACTACTTGCTGCAGTCATTTCTGCAGTGCTGAAATGAAAGAAAGAAAAAGATGTTCCATGGGATCCCACTCCCATGGCTTTCCAATGTCTCCACAATACCTCTTAACAGAGCAGAACTTTCACTTAGTGTGTTGTAGTGTTGCTATCAGCTGTGTCCACCTGAGCCCACACTGGTTCTGGCTTCTCATATCAGTTCTAAAAGCCCCCTCTCTGGTTAATCAATGAAAAATGTCCCTCTCTAGATGACACTTCATGGCAGTTCATGGAAGAGTGAAAGAGGGGATTCTTATCCTCTCCTCTAAAGAGGGAATAAACATCTGTTTTATTATTGGGCAAAGTTACATCTCTAGGTGCTGACATATTACTCCCTAGGAATCTACAGGGGAAGGGCAAAGTGATATGAGGCCTTCTGCTCTAGTTAGCATTGGTTACATCGCTGGGAAACATGGTTCAAAATGACCTCTTAAGCTAGAACCAATGCTGCCACCTTTTGACCAACTCGTTCTTATGCTTTATTGTGTAACTTCTAAAGAATAGGACAATCATTAATCTACCTCCACTGTATAACTAACTCATAATGTTTGGAGAACCTCTTGGATATAACCCCCCCCCCAAATAAAACTATCCAATATTTCAAAGGACAAAGGGTCTAAAAAACTCTTAACATAAAAGATCTCTTTACATATGTATTGAACATGTATTGTGAAGTTGGACATACTTAATTGTTAACCAATGTATCTCCTTTTCCTAGCTGACTACATAGAAGAACCTGTAGCTCTGAAGTTCTCCCACCCTTGTCTGGAAGACCATAATAGTTACTGCATTAACGGAGCATGTGCATTCCACCATGAGCTGAAGGAAGCCATTTGCAAGTAACTGCAAAGAACTTAGCAATTCTTAGTGATGGGAGAAGGGGATGTACACAGCACAGTTGCAGTTGTTCTGTGTTGTCCACTATAAATAGTGCTTGACTGCCAATAGGTATTGTACTTCTCTGGGAAAGACTATTTCTCCTGCTCTCAGCGTTCCTTAGCTACCCATAGTTCTTCATATAGGGTTGAGAAATCACGAGACCTACCTCAACCCTGGTCCACATTAGCTTCTCTCTTGATGTTGTCCTTGTTCAAGTCATGTTTATGTGGCCATGTTGGGGAGACCTCATGGGTGTCGCTTCTGTCATTTCTAGCAGACACAGTCACACAGCAAATTCCTTGTTCTTAAGTACATGGGAGTGCTTGGAGGGAGAAGGGGGGGGTAAAATGATGTAATTATCTTATAATCTTAAAAATCATTTTAAAAGAATAGAATGATGGAACTGGCAGGAGAAGGGGGGGACATTGCTTGATCTGAATGTGACTGGCCATAGTATTTGAATATTATGACATCCTTTTTTCTAAACTACTTGTCCATATTACTCAACACTGTAGTTCCCAGACTATGGCATGCACAGACCGGAAACTTGTTTGGAATGCTGACTTTAAGATCTACAGCTATGAAGTCAGTATCTGCATTTCTAACAACATACAAAGGCGACTCTGAACATACACAGGTTTCCAAGATGAGACAAATTCCTATGAGAAGAAAATCTATTCAGGAAAATAAAGTCCTGGAGCTACCATGACCTTCTTGCCCCACACTGATTGGCTCAGTTTCCTGACAAGCAGTCTGCCTTTTCCTCCTCACAATGAGGGAGCACATGAAACCTTACTGAATAGCCTGTGCTAAGTGCAGGCTGTCTCATTCATGGACTGGCTTCCTTGTGCCTTAGCAAACGTCTCTTTTTTCATCCTTTGAAATGTGTCACTCGTTGGTATGTCTGTCACTGTAGGCTTTACAGTTGCATGTTCTTTCCTCTCTTTAAAGATGCTTTACTGGTTATATGGGAGAACGATGTGAGCATTTGATCCTAACTTCGTATGCTGTGGATTCTTATGAAAAATACATTGCGATTGGGATTGGCGTCGGATTGCTAATTAGTGCTTTTCTTGTTGTCTTCTATTGCTACGTAAGAAAAAGGTATGGAAAAGACAAATCATTCAGTTGGTTGTGTGTGTTCAGTTGACAAATATTTATTGAGTCCCTACTAACATGATTTGTGTGTCTGAGAAGACCCTCTGTGATATTTTTGGTGCCTTTTCATGAACCCAGACATGTGCTTAAAAGAAAGAGAGAGAGAAAGAAAGAAAGAAAGAAAGAAAGAAAGAAAGAAAGAAAGAAAGAAAGAAAGAAAGAAAGAAAAGAAGGAAGGAGGGAAGGAAGGAGGGAAGGAAGGAAGGGAGGAAGGAAGGAAGGAAGGAAGGAAGGAAGAAAGAAAGAAAGAAAGAAAGAAAGAAAGAAAGAAAGAAAGAAAGAAAGAAGGAGGAAGGGAGGAAGACAGAAAGAAAGAAACCTTACCAATACAATTAGAAAAATGCAAATTTATAGTTTCCTTTCCTCTTCTTTATGTTTGCCTGAGTCAAAGTTCTAAGTGGGAAAGATAGCAGGTTTTTAGAAGGCAGAGATTAAATACATCTTACTGATGAGTAGACATTTAGTGTCCAACAAGGCATGAATATTGTTGAGTAAACAGTTAAGAACTGAATACTAAATGAATGAAAACATGTGACAAACATTGACCACTTTCTCCTTAGACATCAAGAGGAGTTATCTTCAGCAATATTGTTTAGCGTTAAAAACCCAATATTAAGAACTTAATCTACAAGAAAAGTTTATATTTCCACACAACTAGGAAAAAGTCAAAATTTAATGAGAGTCACATTAAGAACAAATATATTTCTACAATAATATTCATATTATGATGCATTCACTATTCTCATAAAAAAACAACTAAAATTTCAAGACCAAAATTAGAAAAGTTTGTTTTGCTTAATAGATGTTTATCAGAAAGAATCAAATATGTGTTTGATTAGCTTTATGCTGGTCAAAGAGATGAAGAATAATAATGAGAAAGAGAAAGAAGAAAGCAAGGAGAAGGAAGGAGGAGGGGGGCGAGGAAAGATCTGTATGCAGGAAAGAACTGTATACATTCATGGGCTGGGCATGGAAAGCCAGGCTCTCCAGAAGATCTGGAAATGGAGATGCCCATGCATGTGACAGTGGTGGTAGTGTGACATCTAAGACAAAATGTGTATGAGCTAATTAAAGAAGACAACATAGCCCAAAGCTGCTAAGCAAAGGTGTTGCTTCAGCTCCAGTGCAGTCTCAGCCTGACTCTACAGGGAGAGATGGGATGTGAATGCTATCATAAACCCATCCCAAAGAGGAGTCCCTCTTGGCTTTAACACTTCATATCAGTCAATCATGGGTCATGATGATCCCAGTGGGGGTAGGAATCAGGGTCTTACAATCTCTTAGAAACTTGTTGGTAAGGCACTCTCTTGGCCCTGGGTAATCCTCTAGAGCAGGATGCTACTGTGCATGGGTTACTTCCTGCTACTGAATGCTGCATCCACCAGTAGATAAATGGTGTCTAGGTAGAGTACCAAGGGCAACTGCTACAGCAGCACACTTATATGTGTAATCCATCATCGCCAACACACAGCACTCTTATGGAAACCAATGTTCTCTCTGTTTTAGGTGTCTAAATCCGAAATCGCCCTATATCATCTGCTCTGGAGGGAGCCCATTGTGAGACCTTATAAGACACAGTCATCAAGTCATTTGTCAAAAGCCACAGGGACTATAATGGAGATCTTTGGATGATACAAAATGTGATAAGCTAACTTGAAAATAATGGCGGTTGGGGTCACAATGCAGTAATTGATCATTGGTTCTTAGCTTTGGTCATCATTGGGTGCCATGGAAGCTATGAGAATGAGCTACAGTAACAGAAGCCAAGTTCACTACCGTTCTTTGGGTTTGCTGTTGGGTGGTTGTTGTCACTGCAGGCAGATTTGTTCCATACTTCTGACCATCTCGGATGTGAATTTCGTTTTAATTGTTTCCTACCACACATCAATCAAGTCAAAGTAACACTACTCCCAGATTCTTCAGGTACTCAACATTTTGGACAATCCGTCTCGATGGACCTAATCACAAAGTATCTGTCCTCATGGGATTTCGGGAAATTTGGTATCAATTTTTAGATGAAAACAATGAATGGCTTAGCTCTTTGAGGGAACCAAAGATGCATTAAACCTAAACCACTAAAAGAAAATGGAGTATCCAAGGCAGTCTAAATCCTACCCAGCTTGTGACAACAGTTTGCAAACTTCATCCTTGTAGTTTGGAAGACGCAGGTGAATTCCTGAGGACTGAAAGTCACCTGGACAGCGGATCCCGAGCAGGCAAAGCAGCTGCTCCCATATGGAATATAAAGCCTGTGTGGGCTCGCCTGTCCCCTGATGGTTTTGCCTATCATCTCAGCCTTTCATTGGAAGATTCACACTTGGTATCCATCGCTTGAACTGAAGTCCAACAATTCACCTAATGACGAAAAGCCTACAGTTGTTCCCAAAATGGAAACTGAAAACTAGATATAGGAACAACAGCATGTGGAATATAACTATTTTTGATGGGTTGATAGCATATTTGCACATAGGTTAAATGAAGAAACAGTTGTAGAAATACTTATTAGGGGATCAGTATCCCTCCTTGGAATTGCTTCTGCTACATGATCCAATCTTGGGCAAGTCTCTTACATTCTTTGTGGTTTGGTTCCATTCTCTACAAGACCCATGCAGTTCCAAAATTAAACTCTAATAGAACTAAAAGATACCTCCCATCACTGCATGGCAGGTGAGATTATCCTCAACGCTTCCATTCTCAGCCCCATTTCTAACCCCCAAATGCCCACGGATATATATCCATTGTCATGTTCAGTTTGTAAAATAATAATTTATTTTGAAAAGAAATACAAAATGAAATTGCAAAATAATAACAGCTACTGTCTTTTCTTTTTTGGATTCAGTCTAGAACTATGGGCTTATTTCTTTTTCTCGTAAGCAGAACAACTTGATCTTGAGATTAATTAAAAGAAAAACCGGATTTAAATACGGCTACAGTGATAGCCAACCATAAGACCCATGCATATATTAACATGGCTTTTTATCCCCTCTTTAAGAACACAGCGTTCTGCTTTCCTTTGAGGAGAAGGAATTTCCTTGTCTCTGTGTTTCCTGCAGAAGGAATGGAATGCAGCTGCTTTGCATGTCAGCACTTTCTGCATGTGCAAGGTTACATCATGCCAAGGGGTGGGGAGTGCTGGTTCCACCCAATGACTCCAGTAACCACACCTAGAAAGCTATCTCTTCCTGAACATTTCAAAAAGAGGTAGAAAAGCCAATGAGAGCCCAGGAAGAAACACTGCAGGCCTACTTTCAATTGCTCAAGGACTTCCTCTTGAGGAAAGGCAAGGGGCACCGTAAATGATCACACACATTTGCTGTCTGTAAGTGCTTACATGTTTCAGAACAATAACCCCAAATTAGAACATCAGAGAGTTGACTTCCAGATAGTCAAATCAAAATGTTAACCAAAACAAAATCAACCCCTTCCCTCCAAAAACCAGTAGCACGCACATTCAATCTTCTTCACACACAGAGTGCTATTTATTAACAATATAAAACACACCCAGCGAAACAACACAAAAACCTAGACCAGAATTTATGAAAGTTATCTGGTTATGGGCTATTGTATAAAATGATCTTATAATCCAACAACGGGGGTTGCTTTTTCAGAAATGATTCTCTGACATACCTATGGAGCCAAAGGAACATCTGTGCACATACAAAAAGTGGAAATACATATACAATAAGATTCTGAGAAGAACAAATCAATAAAACCTTTGCCTCAGAACTGTTTTCAGCTATGTAGGTGGATCATCAGTGATGTGTTTATGGTGTTTGTGACAAAACCAGACAGCCCAAGAAATTGAACTTCCTTCAGTCCACCTTTGCCTTCTGCTATGTCTGCCTCTCAGTTCTGTGAGAGTGCATCCTTTGTTCAGCCACATTCATAAGTACTTCATTATGTACTTTAGATTATGATAGGGGTGGCACAAATCCTGTAATATTACCCATACAAAGCTAGTAACTTTACAAAAAAAATTTATAACAGCTTGTCACTGTATCCCAAGTTAGCTTTTCCTATAATCATGTTTTCATAGGATAAAATTATAAGCTAACCCATCTTTTAGAATTTCCTGCCACCATACAGTTCTAATCCTTCAGTTTTGACATGTCCACTTTGGTGGCGTCATAAGATTTTCCTTCATTATATTTAATTGATAGACAATGTCTTATGAAAAATAAGACAAACATCAACAATTTAAACTGTTGATTAAAAGGACAGTGCTTGTGTGCAGAAGACTTGTGAGCAAACCAACTCACTTCTTGACATTACAAAATGTTACGTGCTATCTTGCGTGTGATATAAATATTGATAGCTTGCAACCCACACATATGGGAAGGGTTACCAGAAGCCCTATTGCAAAATACCACTCTTTCTACCTTACATCATTGACTGATGACATCAGATAGGAACTTCTGCCAAGATGCAGTGGAAGTGTTGAAATGGAATTTGTCAGAGTCTGGCATTGCTAAGCTGGGTGAGTGCACATTTCTGTCCAAACCTTTGGCATGGATCTATCCAGTAGCACATTTAAGAGCATACTTTTCAAGTCCTGGATGATAGTTCTGTTAATTGTTCAAATTGATCGGTGACCTCGGGAGACTCTGAGCAACTAGTGACCCATGTTCCAGTCTTGAGAAGACCCATGTTTTAAAAAACTGTGTCCTGTTTTTTTTATTTCACTTCACTCCATAACCTAAACCAGGGCAGTGCCTGATGCTTCCAGACAAACAGCTCATCCCGGGTAGGAATTCAATTACATGATAAGGAGGTGGATGGCCTCTCTCGGTCCAGTCTTATCTCAACACCTCATGGCCTTTCTTTTTCATTTTCTGTGCCTCAGACACAGGAGCACAGATGTATGCAGATTAAAATGCAGTTAAGATCAAAGGCAAGTAGCTATAGCTAACCATGTGGCTTGTCCTCTGGGAGTGGCTAATGAGACGCCAGGATTAGTGGTGGGTCCGTAATCTCAGCATTTAGAAGGCAGAGGGACAATCTCAAATCTTCAAGGCCAGTTTGGGTTACTTATCTAGACTGTCTTAAAGACAAAAACAAAACAAAACAAAACAACAACAACAACAACAACAACAACAACAACAGCAACGAAATTTTAAAAATTAAAAACAAAAAGTCATGCTGTAGATCTTTTTTGGAAAGAATGGCATCTCTAGACTTTTAAATTTGCACAAAGGTATTGAATCAATATAAAGTTCTTTAACAAATCAATGGAGCATACTGGTGTCCTAGCATTGCCATTTATGATCATTTCCAAGGCTTTTAATTAACCCGACAGACTTGTGCAGACTTGTTCAAGGACACGCAACGTTCAGCTCTTTCTCTTTGCCATAGCCTAGGGGATCTTTCCCGACAGGGTATGGAAAATTCACATTGCAGGTGAACTTCTCGGGCAAACCTAGAGAGGTAGCCAAGTGATCTACAAACGAAAACCAGTTCTTTTCTTTATAATATACATAATAGCCTTTGTCATGGGCCAACCGCAGAAATTCCCTACTGTCATCTTCAGATTAAGATGTGCATACCAGTGTCAGGGTGGGGCCAGAAGAGGAGAGAAGAGCCTGGCAACAAGGAGAGTCCACAGACTGGAGACTGGAAACAAAGACTGGCTTATCCTCAAGACTCAAGGGATCAAAGGATCACTTGAGAATATTCCTGGGTGATCTGTGGACAAGTGTCATCTGGCACTGTTAACTCCCATGGGTGCACTTGACTGCGGTTGGTGATCAGACACACCAACCAAGCTGTCAGTAGAATTCAGTCTGTCTTCCTCTCCATTACCTCCATCCCTACCCTTATCCAAATTGCTCCTTAGAGAAAAATATTAAATTTTGGTGGACTAGATTAAGGCAACAATTTGAGATAAAATAAAAAAATCTGTGTCACTCTGGTTACAAGGCTTCTCACGCAGTCCTGGGGCCATTTAACTCCATGGAGTCCTTTGGATATGAAGTTCTATTAAATGGCTATAAGAAACATGAAGAAAACTGTGAGGGTTATCGGAAGGATCCCACTCACAGACATTATCTCCTTTGGCTTCCACATGTTTGTTTTAAATCAAGCCCACATTTAGAAGCCAAGGTATTTTTCCAGTGAAGAGAAGGCAGGAAATTGTCTTGCCTAGCTGTGGTTGGGAATGCTTGCATCTTCAAAAGCTACCAGCTTCCAGTGCTTAAGCTGCCAGTTCAAGGTTTCTAGGAGCCTTTAAATCTGCCAACTTGGTTGTTTGGATTGGTGGTATATGGTCTTTCCTCATCTAAATGTGATTACCACGAGGCCTGTAGAGGGCCCTGTTGCACTGCAAACCTCACAGGGTAGAGGAAACCTCAGATCAAAGAGTTGGCCAGGAATGTACCTGGTAGGAGAAACCACACTCACCTGGGAGCCGGCAAGGTGCCAGCCAATGACTCAGACACTGCCCTGCCCACATCCCTAACTGCTTTCTGCTACAGTACATGCTGGGTGTGTCTTCTCAGCAAGTTAGCCTGCTAAAGTCACCTCCCACTTCAAAGCTTGACACCAGCTTCTCCCACCACCCCGCTGCCCTGCAACTGATACAAATATATTTATTAACTCCTCCTTTGGACTGTTACCTTTAATAACATTAGTCAATTGTTTATCATTAACTCACTTTATATACAGCTCCCCTCCTCCTTGCCCAGCCCCACCCTCATAAATCCTTCATCCTGTTACCCCCTTCCCCTTCTCCTCCTTCTTTCCCAGAGGGGAAGGCCCCCTTGGGTACCACATAACCCTGGGACATCTGTTCACAGCAAGACTAAGTGCATCCTCTCCCACTGAGTCTGTGCCTGGCAGTCCAGTTAGGGGAAGGAGATCCAATGGCAGGCAACAGAGTCAGAAACAGTCCAGCTCCAATTGTTAGGGGATCCACATGTAGACGAAGCAGTATATCTGCTAGAGATGTATAAGAGACCTAGGTCCAGCCCCTGCATACTCTTTGGTTGGTGGCTTAGTCTCTATGAGCTCCCAAGGGCCCAAGTTGGTTAACTTGGTAGGTCTTCTTGTGGTGTCCTTGAACCCTCAGGCTCACTCAATCCTATCTCCCAGTCTTCCACAATACTCCCTGAGCTCCATCTGATGTTTGGCTATGGGTCTCTGCATCTGTTTCCATCAGCTGCTGGATGAAGCCTCTCAGATGGCAGTTATGCTAGGCTCCTGTCTGCAAGCCTAGCAGGGTATCATTAATAGTGACAGGGGATGTCTCTCTCCCATGGGATGGGTCTTGAATTTGTCCAGTCATTGGTTGGTCACTCCCTCAATCTCTGCTCCATCTTTATCCATGTACATCTTGTAGGCAGGACAATCTTTGGGTGGAAGATTTTGTGGGTGGGTTGATACCCCCTCCCTCCACTGGACGTCCTGACTGGCTACAGGAGGTGACCACTTCAGTCTCCATATCCCCAGTTGCTAGGAGTCTCAGCTAGGTTCACTCCCACAGACTTCCGGGAGCCTCCCCCATCCCAGGTCTCCAGCTAATCCCAGAGATGGCCATTCCCACCGATCTCCCCATACCTGATCCCCATCCCTATTCCTCTCCTCATCCCCTCTTCCACCCAGTTCCCTCCCTCTATCCACCTCTGATGTCTATTTTATTTTTCCTTCTGAGTGAGATTTATACTCTCTTTTGGGCCCTCCTTATTACTTAGTTTCTTTGGGTCTGTGATTGTAGCATGGTTGTGCTCTATGTTACGGCTAATGTTGACTTATAAGTGAATATATCCCATGCCTGTCTTTCTGGGTGACATTGACTTCTAACTGTATGCCACACTAAGTGAGGACTCCTCATTCAGCAGTGTGAAGGTCCTCATCTCCCCTTCCTCTGATCCCAATGCATATCACAAATCCTGCTAGTGTATTAGCATCTTTGGTAGTCCCTCCATATATCACAGAGATGAAGAGGGCAATCCTATTATATTTAAGTTCTTGACTAAGTCCCAATGATGATAGTAACACCAATGCATCCTTTGGTAGGACAAAGCATAGTGATAAATCATTGCAGCCTTTGTCTATCAAGCTAAATCATTTAGTTGTAATTATTTTAAGCATTTGAAGTGTCTTTCCTAACATATAAGAGCATAGGAATGTAGGGTACATTGCCATTAAATTTCTTATCTACCCAAATTTTGCTAAAAGTCTCAAGGACACAGTGCCAAGGCCTCATATTACTGTGGATTCAAATTCCTGTTTTCATATTGCTTGTTCATTCCTTTGTTAAGCTATAAATGACTAGAAGATCTTGCAAGCAGAATTTTTCTTAAGTAAATTAATAAAGGCAATATGTTTTCCATCCTTCCATTGCTGACTTCTTACACTAACGTGGGGGTACAGGTGTCCCTGCTTTCTCCATGACTCATCGACCCCTTTCCTTATGCTCTGAGCAAACTGTTAATGTTTAATCAAGTGATGGAGAAATAACTTTTATTCAGTGCAACAAATTAGTTAGTAAATTAACCCAAACTGGTCTAGAAAGTGGGGTTTAGTAATGGGGTTTGTATTTGGCACACTTTTGAGCCTGGGTTTGACTCACAGCTCAAATGTGAGGAAATTAGCCCGACCTGTGCTTGTTTTAGTGGCAAGAAGTTGGTTAAGAGTTCCCTAAACACTCAATAGAAAGACGGTACCATCAGACTAAAGGAAATCTGTCAGAGACAAGAAAAATGGTGCCATCAGTTGTCCTGCCTTGAATCTGAAATTATGCGAATACCATAGTCACCCCAAGCACTGGAATCAGTAACTGTGTGCTGGACGGACAGCCCCTCCTGCAGAGCAGTACCAGTCCCAATTTCCGGGGGGGGGGGTTAGGTAAGCAAGCACACTATCAATCAGATGCTTCTTAGAGTGTAGCAAGCATCCATCCCCCAGTGCTTTGTCTCTGCAGGGCTAAGACAATATATGGGACTTTGCCCATATATTGCTTGTTTGTTTTTTGCATCCCAGTGGCACTCTTTCTGAAGATTTCTTAGATTTTCCATTTCCCCCTGCTGTGTGTAAAGGTTTAGGTTGTGTTTTTTTTTTTGCATACCTAAGTTTAGGTGGCAAACAGAACATTCCACCACCCTCAATACTAGGTATGGCCTTTAAAGGAGCGGCAGGGATTTTAACTAAAGCAGTGAAAAATCAGCCCTGGAATTTTTAGTGGCATTCTTTATCAGAGGCCACTTTTTCTCTGTCTCAGACTGCATTCCCAAACTAGCAGAATGAAATCTTCGATCTGTTAAACACCAGCTTCGTGACTGCAGTAGCCTGCCTGAGACTGAGCAAGCTGTATAGAGAACAAAATACTCGCAGTACACCATAAGAGAGCAAAGGTTTATTTTGACCCACGGTTTCAGAGAAATTTCTGCCTATCTTGGAGGAGAGGGCATGGCTACAGGAGTGAGTGACCCTATGGCAGTGCTGGTGGCCAGAGCATAGGGTTGCAGAAGGAAAACAAGAGAAGCAGCCCGATCCAAAGGTCCATTCCACTTTTGCCACCCAGAGCCACGACTAACTAACTAACGTCCCCAGAACCAACAAATGAGCCCCATAAGCTGGGGACTGTGTTCGAAATATATGCGGGGGATTTCCAAGTCAAACCAAGGCAGAGTCACTTAGTCAAGCCAGACATGGAAATTCTAGCTGTGACCTTGGACAGATGTGACTGCAATAATTGCTTCCTCCCAGATCATAGGATTCACTCAAAGGTTTATATGGAAAGTGCGTAATTTTTTGCTCCTTTGAGGTTTCATAAGGTTCATCTTGTCACATAGACTCAGCTTTGGATGTTTTGCCTTTGTTTACTTGTTTAATGAAAGCTCAAAGCAGTAACAACTTCTAACTCCCAAACCACTGTCCAAGTTCCAATGTGATCAGGAAAATACACGTGTAATGGTATGAGATACTTTCGAGTTCTGACCAATGAATACGGTCCTTCATTTTGACCTGCTAGAGGACCTGGATGAACACCACCCTCAGCATACCACAGGCAAGGCAGTGATGTACGTGTGCTAGATGTTTGCATGAGTGCTTTAAAGCTAGGTTTTCAAGGGGGAAATGTCTCTTGCAATCTTATAAATTGGTAGTGATTTTTTTTTTCTGGAATATGATCTGCTGGATACCAATACACATCTGAAATTTCTTTTTCATGCATTGCTTCGACTGGGGAGGTCCAGCAGTGTCTGTACACATGGATACTCATCTCTGACTCACAGCTCTGATGGGACAGTCTCAGCCAAGCCACTCAAAACTGAATGTAGACATTAAACTGCTACTTCAAAGACTCGGCTTCAAGATAATCTCTCAATACATCCAGTGACTGGGTATAAATATCAAAATGTATAAAGATAGCAAAAGTTATTTTGAATTCAGGTGATTTTACAATAATTTAGGAATAGAAAGAAATTTGAAAGCTATTCTAAACATGTAGGCATAGAGGAGCATAAATGTTTCTCAACTCTCAAACACAAAGTTAAATATTTTTCTATTTGAATTGTACTAATAAAACAGTAACATCACAATGAGGGATTTAAAAAGAACAAGACTGAAGATTGAAAGTGAACACACTGCCTATCTTAACAACACAAAAGCTTAAAAGTTAATTTAACAAATATAGATTTTTAAGATTCAATGTTCAAATTGCCTATGTAAATTTTTCATTATTAGTAACTTAATTATATATAGTTTGGAAGGCTTTTTGTGTACTACTTTGATTAATGATATTTTAGCACTCAAAGTACTCGAACATCAGTCTTGTCTATTTCTTGTCTTATCCATAAATAAATTGTGAGCAATTTCTATCAGATATACTATAGTTACTTTAAAATCAAAATCCCTTATTGATTCTGAAACTCTTTAAATTCATGTATATTATAAAAAACTTCATGGAAATATTTTCTTGGAAATAAAATGTTATCCATATTTCTTGGTTTTCTTCTAATCAAGATCTGTAGATCCTGTTTAAGAATTGTTGTTGTTGTTGTTGTTGTTGTTGTTTTTGAGACAAAGTTTCTCTGTATATCACAGGCTGTCCTGAAACTCATTCTGTAGACCAGGCTGGCCTTGAACTCAGAAATCTGCCTGCCTCTGCCTCCCAAGTGCTGGGATTAAAGGCATGCGCCCCCACACCCGGATCCTGTTTAAGAATTTTAAGCGTCAGAGTAACATAGTTTGAGTTTTACTTGCCTTTGCTATTGTAGCTGGAAAGAACATGTTCACCACTAAGATGAGTTATGTTTCTGTAAACGTGCTTGAGCCCTGGAGTAATCAAGGGTAGGACAAATTTCCATGATGTGCTGGCAGCCATGTTCCTATATGTAGCTGCTGTATGGATGGCTCTCAGAATCTATCAGGTAGAGAGGCTATGGGCAGAGAATTTTCTTTAAAATTCACATTCCCCAGTTTCAATATGGACTGAGAAAATCAGGGTGCTGTTAGGCAAGCCTAGGAACCCACATTTTCAATAATAACACCCCCTCACACATACACACAGTTATTCTTAGGAACACACTGTTGGAGGTATTTGGTGACATACGTAAAAACCTGAAAAATGTCATTCTAATTACAAGGACAATATTACTCTACCTCTGTCATTGTTTAAAATTTATGTTTTTAAAATATAAAAGAAAATCTGAAATATTCAGCACCCTACCTAGGTTTTCTAAGAAATTGCTTCTAAATCATCTTATTTGAAATTCATGGATTTCATTCATTGATTGAAAATCCAGCCACAGTGATATTTTGGCTTCAGTCTTCTGCAAATATACCTATTCTAGCTTATTGAATAGCAATATGGCCCAAGCAGGAAGCGCAACACTTATTAAAGCTAAATTAGATGTTATAGTTTTTCCTGTGTGTCAGTCATGTGAAGCTCCTCACACTGAGCCTACCACAAAACAAAACCCAGTGTAACAAGAGTCGCGTCTAGACTATGTGTCATAAGCAGTTTCTTTTTACTATAAGGCAAATAAAATGTTTGGAAGTTAAGGCTGATGCCGAATCCTGGTGTGGGGACATGCATAAAGGTCTATGGTTTCTTTTTAGCCCATTCATTTTAGTAAACTGTTTTTATTATCTGTGGTATAATTCAAGCAATATCTTTCAGAGACATAAACAGCTACACAGATAACAGACTGAAAATCCTGAAGCACTAAATGAAAGCACTTACTCTGAACAGTCCTGCTTCACCATGTGAGGTGAACACAGTTCTGTCATAAGAGACCAACACCATGGGCTCACCACGATTGCCTCATATCCCTAAGCCAGGGCTCCGCACTTAGAACACTCTCAATGCTCTGCATTGACTTCAAACTTAACTGTTGCTCCACTGTGTTCTGATCTCACCTAAAAGATCTGTCCTTACATGCCCCTGTTCCTCTCATTTGCAATATTCACTTCACCCCATTGTTTGCTAAAAGTGTATAATTTTGTCTCTCATTTCACAGGGGCTTACAGCTAATGATTTGCTTTGATCCTTAGTGAAGACTTTGAACTGAGATTTTTGAACAATGTTGAAACCATTAAGACTGCAAAGACCTATGGAAATGGGTAAAATGCATCTTGCATTGTAAGCCAGGCACAGACCTTTTGTGAAGTCGGGAGTGGATTTTCATGATAATGTTTAGGTGTCAACTAGTCGAGGAGAGGTGTGGTGGTTAATTGTAATGGTCAGCATGACTAGGTTAAGAACACTTAAGAGGACTGTAAGATATGACTCTAAGTATGTCTGTAACTGAATTTCTAGACAATAATAGGTCACAGACACTGTGACCTAAGCAGTGTGCCCATCCCTTGGTGGATTAGTAATGTGATGATGATGATGATGATGATGATGATGATGATGATGATGATGATGATGATGATGATGATGATGACATACTCTGGTGAGTAGGAGGAGTCTATTAGAGGAAGCAGATCATCCAGTGTGCATATTCTTTCTCAGTTTTCTCTCCACCACCAGGATCACTCACTGCACCATTCATTCCCTCCCTTGCCACAGAACCCTTTGAAGCCCTCTGAAGTAAATCTTTCCTCCCATAGATTGTTTCTGTCAGGAATTTTACCACAACAGTGCAAAAGGAATTTATTAACAAATGTCTTATCTTTATGATCAATAGTATAATCAGTGCTTCACCTTTCCAAGGAATGATTGGTAGTAACTGACTTCTATTTCATTACAAAGTTTCCAATTAAGACTAATAATGCATAGCTGTCCTTCTTAGCAAATCTAAATGAGAGAATGTAGGTTTTATATTTTTTTTTTCATTTCTTAAAGACGGAAAGTTTAGCACGGAAAAGCTTATGGAAATATCTATAGCAAGAATAAAGAATATGCTTCAGAAGGTTATAAAAGAACACGGGGTGAGAAATACCCCCTTGTAAGTGGGCAGGAGAATAAAGCAAATCAGACATCTGTTAGTAAGTAAAAATAAATAGAATTAATAATAATAATAATAATAATAATAATAATAATAACTAAGCATGATCTATGGCAACACATGAAAGAGTGCAGACAACTGAGGCAAAATTAGGAAAAAAGTTTCAAGTGTGAAAAGGCCTTGTTCAAAACAGGGATGGAAAAGATTGCTTGGAAGAGATGATAAATTATAAAACTCAAGGGTGAAGCTAAGCATGTGCTTATCAGCCAATGTTTGTGCCTTAAGGAAAAATGGTATATCTCACTCCTAAAAGAAGGCAGTAAGGAGAGCACTAGAGAACACCCTTTTGGCCAGCTGATGAGGAAAAGAATAAAGGAATAAAAGAAACACGATGTTATAGAAAACAAAAACGAAGCAATAGAGGTGAGTTGAAATGCATTATGGTGTATGCATAATTGTAAGCAGCTGAGAATTAGTGATTAGAGAAGATAAATTCAAAATGCAAGAGTAAAGTTAGACACTGAAAGATCTACATCCCTGCCAAATAACAGGGCCAAAGTGATCACTGAACCAAAGTGATGTTCAATGCACAACATTTTAACTCAGGTCGGGAGATATTCATGCTGCTGTTCCGTGAAGGTTTTTGAAGCCCTAATGGAAGTGTAGGTGATTCTAGGACCAGTGAGAATTAAAGCTGTAACACAAAACATGTTAGGGATGTTTCTGTTCTTTAAGGACGCTATCAAAACATGTAGAGCATTCCAGGGCAAACTATTTTGTCTGCTTATTTATTTATTTATTTATTTATTTATTTATTTATTTATTTATTTATTACTAATTATTATTGTTGTTCTTGTTGTTGTTGTTGGGTTTGCATTTGATTTTTTTTAAATTAATTTATTTTTTACACTCCATATTCCATTCCCTACCCCACCCCTGATCCACCCTCTGACTGCTCCACGTCCCACACCTCCTCCCCACACCCCTGTCTCCATGTGGATGCCCCCACCCCCACCCCACCTAACCTCTAAACTTCCTGAGATCTCCAGTCTCTTGAGGGTTAGGTGCATCATCTCTGAATGAACACAGACCCAGAAGTCCTCTACTGTATGTGTATTTGGGGCCTCATATCAGCTGGTGTATGCTGTCTGTTTGGTGGTCCAGTGTCTGAGAGATCTCGGGGGTCCAGATTAATTGAGACTGCTGGTCCTGCTACAGGATCACCCTTCTCCTCAGCTTCTTTCTTCCTTCCTTAATTCAACAACAGGGGCCAACTGCTTCTGTCCATTGGTTGGGTACACACATCTGCATCTGACTCTTTCAGCTGCTTGTTGGGTCTTTGGGAGGGCAGTCATATTAGGTCCATTTTTGTGAGTGCTCCATAGCCTCAGTAATAGTGTCAGGCCTTGGGACCTCCCCCTGAGCTGGTTCTCAGTTTGGGCCTGTCTCTGGACCTTCTTTTCCTCAGGCTCCTCTCCATTTCCATCTCTGTAATTCTTTCATACAGGAGCAATTATGGGTCAGAGATGTGACTGTGGGATGGCAACCCCCTCCCTCACTTGATGCTCTGTCTTTCTGCTGGAGGTGGACTCTATAAGTTCCCTCTCCCTACTGTTGGGCATTTCATCTAAGGTACCTCCCTTTGATTCCTGAAAGTCTCTTACCTCCCAGGTCTCTGGTGCATTTTGGAGGGTTCCCCCAACCTCCTCCCTCCTGAAGTTTCCTGTTTCCATTCTTTATGCTGGCCCTCAGGGCTTCAGTCCTTTTCCCTCACCCAATACCAAATCAGGTTCCCCTTCCCCCCCCACACTTCCCTCACCCCCCACCCAGTCCACTTTCCCTCCCAGGTCTCTCCCTCCTTCCCCCTTGTGATTGCTTTCTTCTCTCTCCAAAGTGGGACTGAGGTGTCCTCACTTGGGCACTTTAGCTTGTTGACCTTTTTTAGTTTTGTGGACTGTATCTTGGGTATTCTGTACTTCTCTTCTCTTCTCTTCTCTTCTCTTCTCTTCTCTTCTCTTCTCTTCTCTTCTCTTCCATCCTCTCCTCTCCCCTCTCCTCTCCTCCTCTCCCCTCTCTTTCTTTCTTTCTTTCTTTCTTTCTTTCTTTCTTTCTTTCTTTCTTTCTTTCTTTCTTTCTTTCTTTCTTTCTTTCTTTCTTTTTTGGCTAATATCCACTTATTAGTGATTACATACCATGCATGTCCTTTTAGGCCTGAGTTACCTCTCTTTCTTTCTTTCTTTCTTTCTTTCTTTCTTTCTTTCTTTCTTTCTTTCTTTCTTTCTTTCTTTCTTTCTTTCTTTTTGGCTAATATCCACTTATTAGTGAGTACATACCATGCATGTCCTTTTAGGCCTGAGTTACCTCACTCAGGATGATATTTTCTAGTTCCATCCATTTGCCTGCAAAACTCAGGATGCCTCATTCTTAATACCTGAGTAACATTCCATTGTATAAATGAACCACATTTTCTGTATCCATTCTTCTGTCATGGGACATCTGGCTATCACAAATAAGTCCACTATGAACATAGTAGAACTCTTGCCCCTGTGATATGGTGGGACATCTTTTGGGTATATTCCTAAGAGCGCTATATCTGGGTCTTCAGGTAGATCTATTTCCAACTTTCTGAGGAACCTCCAGATTGATTTCCAGAGTGNTTGTACCATTTTGCAGTCCCACCAGCAATGGAGGAGTGTTCCTCTTTCTCCAAATCCTCTCCAACATGTGTTGTCACCTGAGGTTTTGATCTTAGCCATTCTGATTGGTGTAAGGTGGAATCTCAGGGTCATTTTGATTTGCATTTCTCTGATCACTAAGGACTTTGAACATTTCTTTAGGTGTTTCTCAGCCATTTGAGATTCTTCAGTTAGAAATAGCTGCTTGCTTCTTAATCCCATTCATTTCATTTTAACATGAAGGACACTTGATAGAAAAATTGAAATATTTATGAGACTTTCTTCTTTATATTTATGGTTCATGATTATATTCTAAATAAGAAAATTAAATTACCATCTCAGATAGACACAGAATGAACTTTGATTAGGTGGGAGATTAAATGCTTTTACGTATTTATTGAGCATTTGAAATCTATTTTATGAGCTTCCTATTCATTTTCAGAGACTGTATCTCTTTCAAGTGGCATTTCTACAGTGTCTCATTTATATGTAGGAAATTTAACTACTTAGCTATTATTCCCTTACTGTTTGTATTGCAAATGCTTATTCCACAATGTTTTCCATATGTTATAATAACTTTGGATGTGTATGTGTTATAATTCTGGTGTATCTGTACATGGTGTGTATGTGTGGGGGCACATGTAATGGTGTGTGTCTGAGGACAACTTTGTGAGTTCTTTCTCCCCACCTTAATATAGCCTGCAAGAATCGAACTCAGGTCTCCAGGCTCGTGCAGCAGGAGTCTCTCTGTACCCAGTGAACCATCATGTAGACCTATGTTTCCCAAATTTGTGTGTATATTTCTCTTTGAACCAAAAAATATAAGCCTGATGTTTTCATAGCTTAATAGTGTTACTACAAATAAAGGGGTTTTTTTTTTAGATTTTTTTATCTACAAAATAGCATATTTTTTAGCTTTTAAATGTTTCTTTTGTAGATAGTGTTTTAGTTGGGGTTTTATGGCCGAGAAGAGATACATGATCATGGTGACTATTATAAAGGAAAACATTTAATTGGGACTAGCTTATAATTTGGGGGGTTTACTACACTGTTGTCCTGGTAGAAAAACATGGGAGCATACAGGCAGACAGGATGGTAGAGGAGGAGCTGAAATAATGTAAATATCTGTGTTTTTCAGATAGTCTTAGGCAACTCCAATGGGGTCACAACCACCATTGTGTCTTCTAATATACATTAAGAAGTGATGGATCTACTTCAGTGTTGGGGGAAACAATAGAGCCCACAGCCCAATCACTGTTCATTGTGTTTCAGATAATATTGTTTTTATTTGGGGGCTGTGAATTATCCTCCCTTAAACCATAGGCTCAGCATAATTATTTTAACTAGCGGGAATGTAAAATAAAGTAAAAAATAATATAAAAACTGGTTGAATAGTTAAAAATAACTCTACTGTCATCTCAAGATTCCCTGGCCCCAATAAAATCAATTTGGCCAATACATTTCAGTGGGCAATTCTACTTTTGTGACTTATGTAGCTGGAGTTTTACAGATGACTACAGAATTTACACATTATTTGACCTTTCAGTTTGCCTGGACTGTGATTATGTGTATATTCCCTCTCTACTTGGGACTTTAATCTTGTTTGATAACTCAGCTGTGCCCTTGAACAAAACAGCACTTCAAGCATGCAGCTGTCCACGAATGTTGTAATGTTTACACTTTCTAAAACATTTTCTGAAACAAACTCTGGCTTATGAAGTTTATCTTACAGCATTTACAATACACAACTGACGTCAATTCAGGCAATCAAATGGAGAGAGCTGTCATGCTTATAAATAAACAGACACTAAAGTCATTAAATCATTTTTCTTCTCCCTCATGTTTGGGTAAGTAGTGCAATATAAATATTTGAAAGCAAAATTTATTCTTAAATTGCACCCAATGGTGTTTCATAATGTTAAATATGTTAAATATCCCCTGTAGGTGTTCTGCATTACTTAGCCATGTAAAGACAGAAGTGTTTACATTTTAAAAATACTTTATTCCATTAAATAATTCTTTTGTAAAAGATGGAGATCCTGCCCACTGTAAGCTTTAAAGAATCGGTGTTTATAATTAAATGTACTACCAATAATCCAACAGTGCGTATGTGAAAACATTGTTTAGAGCGTCACAATATTGCGACATTCCCCACAAATGAGGGCATTTCTAGCTGGTGTATTTTAATTATTTTGTTGTAGTGTGAGAGGCACTCCCTCTCCAATGCTTAGTCACATGTTTATCTCTAATCTTCGTCATGAAGAGGATCCTTTCTTAGTTGACAAGGTTATCAGGGGTGTCATACATGAATTTGCAATCTTGGAGGGAACTGGAGAGCCCTTCTCAGATGCCTTTTGTGCAACACGGATTCTCTTCAGCTTTGTGAGGTTGTTTGGCCTCAGGATCTCCTGTGCTGCGTGTTCTCCTATCACGGTGGAGAATAAACTATAATTCAAACATTTTAACTCCAAGGCAGTACTATGAGAGCTTAGACTCACAAATGGAGATCTAGGGACTGGAGAGATGGCTCAGCAGTGAACAGCACTGTCCTGATTCCCAGCACTCATGTGCTGGCTCACATTTATAATTCCAGTTCCAGTACATCCAATGACTTCTGAGCCTTTTGGGTAGTAGCCACACATGTGGTGGTACACAGACATATGTGAATGCAGACAAAACATATAAGCACATAAAATAAAAATAAATACAACATTTTAAAAATGAGAGTTCGATGCTAAAACCATCATGAAGTAGGTGTGGCCTTTATACAAAACTACACTTAAAGCATGCAAAATAACTCTCTCTCTCTCTCTCTCTCTCTCTCTCTCTCTCTCTCTCTCTCTCTCATAGGCCTTGCTAGGGTTTTGTTTCAAGCCTAATATTGGTGGTGGGCAATGGAGACCCCAAACAAAAAGGACTGGGTGTAGGTAACTTTTGGATAGATGAACACAGGGAGAGACTCAGTTGTCAACCTGTGGAATTTGATGCTATCTCTAGGTAGTGTCAGAAGTGAGTTGGTTAGAGGTCCCAGCTTGTGTCTGCTACAGAATTAGTTATTTGGTTGTTGATGGGGAGAACCCCCCCCCCACACACACACACACAATCTTCAAGGCCACACAAGTCATCTGTCTTAATCATGATGTGACAACAAAAATAATCACTTTAGAGGAAAATTCATTTCCCCATCATGGCAATGTGTCCACTTTTCTCTCTAAAATTTTCAAGAATGAGAGGACATCTACCCCTTATGACAAATTCCTACCCTTACTAACTGCAGGAGAACCTCCCCAAAGCCTCCTCTTGTGCCCCTTCTCAGCTGCCAGCCTGCTCCCCAAACCACCCAGAGCTGAAGATGTTCTTACTTCCCAGCATGCCCCATTCCTGTGTCTGTTTCTTATTTCCTGATCTACAATGGTTTCCAGTAATCATGCCGACTTGACTCTAGGCTGCTGCTGCAGAACGAAGCTGCCACTGGACCATGTTCACTCTTGGAGTCCGGTTTTTCTATGCTTTTATTTCAAATGGGAATACTTCAGCATTGGACTAGGTCTCTGGGCATTTGCTAAGGCTACTTTGTATGTGCTTGACAAAAAATTCTGCAGAGATGAGAAGAAACAGGTGAGCATGTACAAACGCAACCAAATTTCTTTAAAGTAGTAAACAAAAGAAATCTAATGAGTCTTTGAAAACCTACAAAAAATGCAGCTTATTTGTTACTAGACATTTCTATTAGCACAGCTCTGTTATAATTCATGTTCACTCTTGAACTCTTTTTAAATATGTACTTTGTTTTATTTTGTTAAGAGTGTTTTGCCTACACATAGATCCTTGGCCGTTGTGCATATCTGGTGCCCATGGAGTTCAGAAAAGGGCATAAGATTCCCAAAAACTGGGGTTACAGATGATTGTGAGTTGTCATGTGGGTACTGGGAATCAAGTCTACATCCTCTGCAAGAACAACAAGCACTCTTAGTGGCTGAGTCATCTCTCCAGCCCCCACTCCTGAATTCTTAAGCAAGAATAGGAATATTTCATAGGCCCTTTGCTCCAATGTTGCATGTGTTTCCAGTAATATACTAGAATTAGAGATGTAGGTACTTGTCAAGGTCCCCTCTCCCTCACAAGTCAGTTCTTTATAATTCAGCAAGCAGGCAATATTTTTAGATTGTGTGTGTGTGTGTGTGTGTGTGTGTGTGTGTGTGTGTGTGTGCTCCAAAAAGAAAATACATTCACAGAGGTTGAATAATGGTCATTTTATTGCTTTTAGTGGCAAGTTTATTCAATCTCATAAGGAACTTATTTCTTGAGTCAAGGTCTTACTATAAAACCTGGGTTAGGCTGAAAACTTATTATGTAGACCAGAGAGGCATTGATCTCAAATCAATCATCCTGTCTCATCTTCATTATTTCTGGCTTTATGGGAAGAATGTCCTGCGACCTTTGGCTTCTTATAAAGATCTTTAATGGAGTATCTTAAACATTGGAAAATCCATGAATTGGAGCTTATTTGGAGAACGCTGCTAAGAATGGGATTGACTGACTCCAACGAGGAACATAATTTACAGTCTCTTTCCTGCTTGAGGGACAGCAGTTTTCAATCCCAATGTCTAAAGTGGTTAGAAGTTATCACTCCCCACCTTAGAGCAAAAACCTTCAGAGAACTTCAGTCATGGAAGAAATGGCATCTCCCTTCAAATCTAGAGAACTAGGTGAATTTAGAGCTGGTGAAATGCACCCACCTGAGGCAGTTGCTGCTGAAACAAACACATCACTGATGTCCATAAATTCCCAGGAGGCTGTGCAGATTATGATGAGAGTGAGAGTTTATTTGGGACTGAAGTCTTAAAGGTCGTACCTTTCAATGGTTTTTATCTCTAGAAAAGCCATGATGTTCTTGTGAGGGGGAACAAAGGAAGAACAGTGGAAAATCAGCTATCCCTTTGGAATGAACCCAGAGGTTTTCCCTAACAAAAGTCCATAGAAAAGGTTTCATTAACTCTTTATGTTACGATTTGTTCCTGAAATGGAAGGCCATCTATGCTACTTGATCTATGCCGTTTGATCTATATCACTCCATTTATGTACTTCATCTATGCCAGGTCATCTAGGCCACTCCGTCTGAAAGAGAAAAAGCAAGGTAAGAAACAATTATAACGCACCTGATCTAGAAATAGCAATTCACTAGAAGATACAGTCTTAAGACTGTAGGCCACTTTCCCTTTTCACACCTTATCATCGCACTGGTTCAGCAGCAGATGATGGCTAGAATAGCAATTGAAAGGAAAAAAGAAGAGGCATATGGGAGCTCTCTGAGGAAGAGTACCTAAAGAGACCCCATGCCATGATGTGACAACAAACCAAACAACAAAAACACGGACCACACGAATTGTAAGGCACCGACACTGATAGTTGCAGCAAACATTAAATCCAGTCCAGCCCTTTATTTATACGAAATTGCCACTAACGTGCCCTTTCCTGTGCTTCTGTTATCTGATACATTCTCCATCAACAAAAATACACGTGTTAAAAAAAAAGATGGGAAAACGCAATGTGAAGGCATTCAGGAGTTCACCTCTAGGTGAGAGAAGCCAGTCAGTACAGGCTTGAGGTAAAGGAATGCAGAAAGGCCTGGTGCTTTCAGGAGCAGAAGCACTCGATTGTAAAGTGATCTTTCCCTTGCACAGAGAAAACAGGGCTACTGCTGTAGAAACATATACATACTCACACAGGGAAGACATCACTGAGAGGTAGTCACATGCTCGAGCTTGTTGAGTCCCAGCAGAATCACATAATCTTTCTTTCTTCAAAAGAAGAGAAAGCTGGTGTAAGCATTTCCAGACAAGAATTTAGCCTAATAATCAGTAAAGTCTTTCTCAGGTCATTTTAAGAATGAACCAGGATAACTTTGTATCTTTGGCTAGTTTCTTGTATGTTTCTTAAAGACCCTAAGATGAATAAAAAGAAAATCAACTTTGAGGTATGTAACCAATTTCTTAAAGAGGCACCACCTTTCCTCCTTGTCAGTAGAAGAGCCGTTTCCCTGAAAGCCCCCCCCCTCCCTTATTCACTAGCTAGCAAGAACTCAGGAATGACAAGACATTAAGTAATTGTGATGGGAACTTCCAAGTAAGGCAGAAGATTAGGAGCCCATTACGGTATGGCATAAGAAAACAGGTAGGATCGTAAGTCATGTGCTCTATTCCTTTATGAGACAAAGCTGAAACAGAATTTATTAAAGCAGATGAGATGTCTATAGGGGAGCAGACAGGAACAGTCATGAACTGGTGCCCAGTACAGTTTGTGTCTCCAGTTAATACCGGTGAAAGCCACTGGAGAATTATCTTCCACCCACACGTGGGCATGGAAGGAATAGTTGGCTGCATTTATTGTTCCTAGATCTAGGGAAAGAAATGACTGTCTAAAATAAGAAGATATTGGGAACATCAAGCAATGGCCAGAAAAGAGCCTTTCCATACTGTATTACAGTTAACATTCTAGACATGGAGAGCAAAGAAAAATGCAGAAAGCTATAAGCCACAACACACAAAGGTAAATCCATCAGAATTAGAGTCAATTTCCCGGCAGAAACCATATAAGTTAGGAAAGCATAGGATGATGTATTCCAATACATCAACTGCCAACCTAGATTACTAGATGCAGCAAAACTATCTATCAATAGTTGAAGGAAAAAGATAAACTTTCTATGATAAGCACAGTCTAAAGCAATGCATAATTGAGAAGCAAGAACCACAGAAAATACTTGAAAAAATGCTTCTCTCTGTAGAGGAAAATAAACCTATCCAGGGTGTTCCTGAGGAGCCTTGAGAAAGCCCAGAAGAATGGTGGGGTATACCCATTCACCCCCAGGGCAATGACTCTCCTTAGCCAGAGTCCACAGGAAAGATTTCATTGGAGCTTTATTCTGCTTGAGGGAAAGGTATTTGTATTGCTCTCCTTAGTGTTCTTGAATAGATGTTGTTTCTTAGTTCCTAGTCATAAGAACAACATGAGTTTAATGAGTTTTCTAAAGAGAAAATTCATTAAAATGGGCAGCTTCCCAAGATTTTAGCTCCAAAGGGCACCTCGTTCTCATACAATGCTAGAACAGTATTTAAAAAAAAAATTAAGGAACAGCAAAACACCCAACTCTACAAAATCAACTCAATGGTTGGAAATAATACGCACTTTCATTCATAACATTGAATGGTATTATTCTCAATTCTCTCAATCAAAAACACAGATTAGTAGATCATACTTAAAAATGGATTAATCTATTCGTTGCCTCTAAGAAATGCACCTAACAATCAAAGAAAAACACACCCTCAGAGTGAAAGGTTGAAAATGGGCATTCTACACAAAGAGAACCAGAAAGCACATAGATATTGTAGTTTGAATATCTGACAAGATATATCCCAACCAAGATTAGTCAGAAATAAAGGACATTGCATACTCATTAAAAGAACAATTAACCAACAATTCTAAATATAGATACACGGAACATGGACTATTCAATTTCATATAACCAGGAGTACTGGATGTAAAGACAGATTTACTCCAATATAATGATAGCGCATGTCTTCAGTATTCAATTCTCATTAATAGATCATTCACCTCAACAACAACAACAACAAAACAGAGAAACATTGGCACTAAGAGGCATAGTAGATCATATTTAACTAATAAGTATCTATAGATAATTCCCATTCTGTCTAAGCACTGAAGATTGCCCATTCTCAGGAGCTCTTAGAACTGTCTCTACAAGAGTTCATATAATAGAACACAAAGCAAGGTTCAACAAACACAGGGAAATTAAATAATATTGTACATTTACTTGAGCACAATGATATAAAACCAGAAACCACAAGGGAAACTGTAGAATGTGCACAAGTTCATAGAGACTGAACATACACCATTGAATGTGCTGAATAGTTTTGCTGTCAGCGCAACACAAGCTCAGTTTGTATGAGAAGAGAGAACCTCCATTGAGAAAATGCTTCCATTAGATTGGCCTGTAGGTGAGTCTGTGGGACATGTTCTAGATTAATGGTTGATGTAAGGGTGGCAGCCCACTGTGGATGATGTAGCCACTGGGTAGGTAGTCCTGGGTTGTACAATCAAACAAACTGACTAAGCCATAGAGAGCAAGTTGGGAAGCAGAAATCCTCCATAGCCTCTACCTCAGTGCCTGCATTGAGATTCCTATTTTGAGTTTCTGTTCCGTCTTCATATTAACTATAGGACTATATGTTAGAAGTGGAAAGAAACCCTTTCTCCTTCAAGATGCTTTTTGGTATGTTGTTTTATCACAGCATAGAAAAACTAGGAAAAATTATGCTTTGGTCATTTAAGAAATCAGGAAGGAAATGAAACAATTCCTTAAATCAAATGAACAGGAAATCAGAGCTATCAAAACCTATGAGATGCAATGAAAGCAGTTGTAAAAGGAATACACACACACACACACACACACACACACACACACACACACACACACGAGAGGTGTAATCTAAGATGAGAGTTAACATTAGTAGTTAAGATTAGAATAAAATAACTGTATTTATCAACAGCCATTTGATAGACAGTTTTGCCTTAGTTCCCACTATCAAGGGAAATCATCACTGTACAATATTCAGCAAATTGTTTCCAACAGAACTACCTTGTGTACTTGTTATTAGCCAATAAATTTAGAGATCAGGGAAACATACAGACTCACCATGTGTATTTCTGAGAGTTCACTGACATCAGTACCTTAAGAGCACTATCACTCAAAGTGATCTAATTGAAGTTTACAGAACATATCTGTTAACTGCAGACATGTTTTTGAAATATTCATCAAAACAAAATCTAGGTGGGGAGAGTGATCAGAACTTATTATGACTTTAGAGTACTTAAAAAGAACATTAGAATTAATCTTGAAATTAACAACAAAAAGATAACTGGGCAATCCTCAAATAATTTGCAATGAGCACATTTCCAAGTAACATGTGATTCAAGGAAGGCTTAAATGAAATCTTAAAATATATTTTCAACTAAATACAAATTTTATAGCAAATTCATAGGATCCAGACAGCAGTTTGTAGAGGGGGGATGGGAACCTACTGACTTCATAGGGCTTACTTCAGGTTTCAATATCATCTGATACTTTCATGTTACATACATCAAATGGGTTTTCGATTTTTTTCTGTGATTTACATATGCTCTCAGCTTCTAATTGCTGAGTGGCCAGTGGAAATAGTTTCGATTTTTTTTTTCTCATCTCTGGCTGCACAGCATTCTTTCAGAATGATCCATCTAACCTATGACTACAGATCTAAACTTTCTTTGGAATGTTCTGGAGTCTTCAGTAGCACCATGTTTTGAGAAACATTTCTGGACAGTGCTGATAGAAGTAGTGTCACGTGAATTGGCTAATGGGTCACTCTTCTCTTCTACTGGATCTATATTTGCATCCCAAGTGTCTAACAAAACTGGTCCAGGAGCTAGTTGAGATAATGACCTCATGGCTAATGCATTAGGAATCACAGCTGCAATAATTATTAACGTTCTCATGTCTGATCACCACCAGATATAGGACAGCCTTGTCCACATGTAATTTCCGTGTCTTCCTATAATTTGTAGTTTGGAATTCAGCTTTGGCAATGCATAAATTCACCCAACAACTATGCAGCAACTGCTTTCTATATATAAGACACCTAAGTAGAGACTGCAGGATATCCAGACACCAATAAAGAATATTAAAGAAAATTAGAGTGCTGTGTAAATGGCTCACAGAGCTTACATTATGGACCTTCTATATACAAAACAAGTGCTCTACCACTGAGCAGCCCAGAAAAACAGCTTTAAAGTCAGCATTAATATAAACAATAGCTGATAATTAATGAACATTTTTCAAGTGATAGACAATGTTCTGACCCTTCTTTTACATTTTATTTATTTATCTATTTTTGATAAATCTGACCCTCTATATGAGATGTACTTCTCAAGCTCACTTAACTATTTAGTAGTAAGTCTATAGCAAATGTAGGAAGCTAAGAATTTGTCGTTCTTGTCCATGTGCCATGCAAGATTACCTATAGAAATCAATAAATAATGAAATATGGGGATTTCAAAGTTGGAAGAGAAGTCACACAAACCTGCAAAATCAAGACTTCTAAAGGAGACAGTCTTAGCATATTTTTAACTATTTTGAGGTTTCAGTAATATAAATACAGAGTGATAGTACATAGGAGGGAAAGAAAAACCAAAAATGTAGAAGCCAATAAAGAAGACAGTAGAGACATATTTTTGTTGTGATTAAGAAATCTTGTGATACTTTAATACATGATTTGTGCCGGGTGGTGGTGGTGGTGCACACCTTTAATCCCAGCACTTGGGAGGCAGAGGCAGGCGGATTTCTGAGTTAGAGGCCAGCCTGGTCTACAGAATGAGTTTCAGGACAGCCAGGGATACACAGTGAAACCCTGTCTCAAAAAAAACAAAAACAAAAACAAAAACAAAAACAAAAACAAAAAACAAAAAACAAAAAACAAAAAACAAAGAACAAAAAACAAAAACAAAACAAAACAAAATAAATAAGTAAATAAATAAATACATGGTTTGTTTGGTTTGATATGTTTTTAAAACAAATTTGTTTTCTAAAGAGAGAAAGAAAGAAGAGACAGCGTTGGGGGGGGCGGAGATTGGGAGGATCTGGGAGGATTTGCAGGAAGGAAATTGTTGGATTTGCAGGAAGAAAATTGTTGTGATCAGCATATACTGCATATCTTTTTTTTTCTTTTTCTCAATAAAATAACGAAAGCTAAAAACATCAATGTCAATCCACAGAAAAGTATCTCTGAAGATGTTCCCTAAGTGATGATTACATTGCCAGAGGGCAAAGATGGAGATGGAGACAGAGGCTGCTGCAGCCCAGGGAGTTCAGACTCCCGCATCAAGGAAATAGAAGGCTGCCAAAGGTACAGGTGTCTCTGAGTATTGGGTAGAAGAGATCTACATATGGTGAACTGCTCAGGAGAAAGGTAGAATTCAAGGGGTTTACCAACTGACTGGGTAGCACTGAGGAAGAGGAAAGAGGGTTCAGTAGAGAAGAGCAGAAAGAGACAAGAGGCAGAACTATCAAGACATCAGTGAAGAACAGTGTAGTAGAAGCATAAAAGGAACAGATTGGAAACCCCTTCACATTGTTCTAGCTCAAGAACAAAAAAAAACCAAAGTCCTTAATGATGTTCTTCAGTTTATCGTCTGCACGTTTCCCCCATAGTGATTCCAAAATGACAACGTGCAGTTCTACCTTCATTATATAGCATGGAATAAGGACAAATTTTTCCAGGTCAGTGTCTATTTACCAATTCGTTTATTCAAGAGATAGATAGCTGGTATAGAGGGCCTGAATATGCCACCCACCATTAAGCATAGAGATCACAGTGTTGAAAGAGAAACGGTCGGTCATTTCATTCTAGAGCTTACTTTCCAGTTTAGGAAGGAAAGCACCAAGCATGTGAAGAAGTCCAAAGTTTTATGATGATAAAGGGCTGGTGTTGTAAGGAACATCAAAGAAGGCTTCAAGAGAAAGGATTATTTATGTTATGGTCTTCATTGAAAGTTCACCAGGACAGTAAGTGAGGAGAAGGATCAGCTCAAGTGGCATGAAAATAAGCTTGACTTAAATCCCACAGAAGAAGAAACGTGTATACCACCAGTGCTTCAATTCAGAAACATCCCCTCTCTGCTGGCTAGTTTTATGTCTACTCGACACAAGCCAGGGTCATTTGGGGAGAGGGAACTTCAAAGGATAATATGTCCCCACTGAATTGGCTTGTGGATAAGTCCATGGAGTTTTTCTTGACTGGTGATTGATGTGGGAGGGCCCACCTAGTTGTGGGTGGTGCCACCCTTGGGCTGGTATTTCTGGGTTGTTATAAAAAAGCAAGCTGAGCAAGCCAGGAAGCAGTGTTCCACTCCTCCATGACCTCCACATCAGCTCCTGCCTCCCTGTTCCAGCCCTGAATTACAAGCTGTAAGATTTTGGAATGAACCCTTTCCATCCCAGGTTACTTTTGGCTATGGAGTTTTATCACAGCAATAGAAACCTTAACAGAAAATATGTGTATTATTCCTCATTAGACAAAGGGAGTCTCTCTTCATGAATATGGTCTAGGTTATATGTAATAAGACACTGTTCTTAGTCTACAAAAGATAGTGGATTTTTTTTTTCTGGTTTCTAAATACATACAATATTTCTTTAAGAGACCATGCCTCACAAGCTGTAAACAAAGGGAAAATACAAGAAAGCAAATATCCTGGGAGAGATAATCTATATTTAGAAGCCCAGAATCATCTGCACATAAGGAGGACTGCTTTTGCATGTCCTGGGACTAAGACCTGGGCTACCACCCTAGGACATTTCAGTCAGTACCTCTGAGCACAGCCTAATCTTGTTCAGTGCTTAAAGTCACATCCATGTGACTCTGTCTTGCAGCCACAGCACCCTGACAGAGATGGCATAGGAGCTCACACTTCCACTTTCACAATGAGAAGACTTTGGCCCAGAGACAGCAAAGGACCTTCCAACATCACCATGCAACAGTTTAATAACAAAGAAAGGACTCAAATTTGGATCTAAAATATAAAGTTCAATGACCTTTGGTAGATCTAAACGAATTAGATTCTCTCAAAGGTGAGGTTCAGATATATATATCACTTGTCTAGTATGAGCTAGGTGAGGTTCCAGCTTCAACACCTGTGAGAAAGTAAATAATTAAGTAAGTAAATAAATAAATAAATCCTGGATCTTTGTGACATTCCACTAGTTTCTTGGTTGTTTTGCCTAGAAGATGCACATAAACTAGGAGAGCTGACATCATCCATTGGAGTTTACTTATAAAGATCAATCCATGTATTTTTGAGGAGACTAAAAGACAAGAAAGTTAGTAGCTAAGTCTCCATCATGGATGTTTTCCAACACACTCACACAAACACCACAGCTGCATCCCCAATTCTCCATCACTACTCACACAAACACCACAGCTGCANCCCCAATTCTCCATCACTACTCACACAAACACCACAGCTGCATCCCCAATTCTCCACCACTACTCACACAAACACCACAGCTGTACCCCCAATTCTGCATCACTATCCATGAAATTATCACAGCCGCACCCCCAATTTTCCATCAATATCTATGCAAACACAACAGCTGCACATCCTAAATGCTTGTCTGTCTTTTAGGACAGAGGTCACTGCAAGCTAAAGACACTACCACATTGAACTCAGCCATATTTGTTTGTCTGTTCCCCAGTACCCTGCCTCCCTCTTAATGGGTATGGATATCAGTTTTTCCCCACCCTAAAGATTGCATATTCATTTGTGCCCCCCAGGAGGTGGAAGTAGCTGATTTCTTCTCTCAGCCACTGAGTGTAGTACTAGGAGATAAATGAGGCTTAAGGTTCAAATTTCACACACACATACACACACACACACACACACACACACACACACATGTGCTTTGCTCATATTTTCACCCCATCACCTTCTATAGTGCACACACACATGCTCATATTTCTACCCCATCATTCTCCATAGTGCACACACATGCACACACACACACCAGAGAGAGAGAAAAAAAAGAGAGAGAGAGAGATCTAAATCTAGGTTCTGCATACTTTTAACATGAATTATTTAAAAATGAAACATTTTTCATAAGCATATGAACATTGCCAAGTAATTTAGCAAATGTTTTAGAGATTGGTAACCAATAGTACCATCTCTTTCAAAGGAAGAAACATAGTTCATCATGAAGAAAATTAATGAAAACTTTCAGCAAAGAAATAAGACATATCTTTGAAACTAATCTGAGACTAGATTGTTCCAGAAACATGGAGTACAAGGAAAACACAGGGCAGCCCCTTAAAGAGAAGCAAACCCTGAACTTCGAGTTCACTAAATGGTCCAGGTTAGAGGCTGATGGTGGATGCTGGCATCTTGCTCCTGGCTTCAATGTCATCTTTGTAGTTTATGAACCAAAAGCCTTGGACAAACCTCACTGTCCCACCTTCCCTTCCTCCCTTCCTCTCCTCCCTCTTCCCTATCTCTATGTGTTTGAAATGTAGTGTTATTATGTAGTCCTAGTTTGTCTGGACCTCCCTATTTAGACCAGACTGGCCTAAAGCTCAAGGCTGTCCTCCTGCCTCTGCCTCTCAAGTCCTGGGATTACAGTCATGACTAATTAAGTTTAGTTTTAGAAACATTCTTAATCTTTCTTTTGATTTGTCTGTAAAATGGAAATAAAATTAATTCTTGGAGTTTTTAAAAGAACAAATAGAAACATGTGAGTTACAAAATGCGACTTATGATCCTTTCTGGTTCATAAAGCATGATGATTGAGTGTTCACAACATTGTGTGATGTGTGCCGCCCATAAACCTTGTTACGACATGGGCACATTACATCTGACGTGAAAAAATAAAAAATAAAAAATAAAAAATAAAATAAAATGCAACTTATGAATGCTGGATAGTCTTATTCTTTGGCATGTCTAGTTTACAAAATAAATATCTACTTTCAGTTGTAAGGATAAATGAAGCAATGATAATTATTTTTCCATCAATTCACTCATTTGATCTGTTTATGGCCATCTACATTATCCACTACACACTCAAACAGAATCTTCAATTGTAAATGTCTTAGGAGCCTTCTAAAGGGAAATCTTGTACGTTTCCAGATGAAACAATGAGAAAATACAGATTATCATTCAGTTACTTTAAAAAAATTTTTTTGGTTTTACATTTTTTACTTCAATATATATTGAAAAGAAATTTTCCTTTCTAAGTTCTAAAATCAACTCAGTCAATAACTAGTTTCCATGAAAGATACAATTCTCCACTATAATGTGCAACAATGGCTGATGCAGTGAAGAATGGCATGATTGCATTTATTGATTGTTCTCTCCTCTTCTTTTTCCTGACCATGAAAATATGGGTTTTTATTTATTTGGTGTGTAACAGAGTTAAAGGTTTGGGAGATTCAGGGTGTACCTATTATTACAACATCATTATGGAAACATGTAATCAAGATTGCTGAATCAAATCTATGAGAGATTTGCCTAAACAGCATCATTGATTGTCGATCATTTGTAGGAATATAAAACTGAAGTGGCTGTGGTGGAAAGCCTTTAGTTCCAGAGCTTGGGAGACAGGGTAGGCAGGTTTATGTGAGTTCAAGTCCAGTATGGTCTACATAGAGAGTTTTAAGACGAACAAGCAACATAGAGAGATCATGCTGTGTGTGTGTGTGTGTGTGTGTGTGTGTGTGAGAGAGAGAGAGAGAGAGAGAGAGAGAGAGAGAGAGAGAGAGAGAGAGAAGAAAGAAGAGAGAAAGAATTGACTGTCCCACAAAGATCATGGACCTCATATTTTGAATATTAAATAATTGATGTTGAACACTGCTGTATATTCACGAGGTGAGTGCCTTACTTTAGTTACTGAGTTTACTTAGCTACTTCATGTGCTCAGGAGTGGGACCCAGGTTCTTTAGTACACTAAATACTCACTCTAAAAATGAACTACTTCCCCACCAATCCCCCTCCATATATATGTACAAATATAAATACATGCATGCACCAATTTCAGGGGGAAGAATTACCAAGTTTTCTAAGTTTGAGGAACTCTTGTTTAGTATGAATGATTATTTTGGCATCTTCTTCCAGAGTGGGCACATGTCTGCTGTATACTGAGTTCTTAAATACATGATAACAGTCATTGATTGTTGGTTTTCTTTCCTGCATCACCTGAGTCCCATTCAGAAAGTCTCTCTCCGGTGCCTTCATGCCCAAGCACATTCCCTACTTTTCCTTTAGCAGGTTTTAACTGTCAGATGTAGCTGATCTTTTGCTACTTTTTGAGTTCTTCTTTCTTCCGCCCTTCTCCACTCCTTTCCTTCCACCCTTTCTAGCCTCTAACTCTAGATAGGAGAGGAAAAAGAATAGAGGGGAAAGGAAAGAGATCCTTGAATGAAGTCAGGAGTGGGAGGAAGGGGCCAACAGTAGGGTTAGACTACTTTCCTTCTGCTGACTCTAAGCAGCAAGTTCCTTGAGGCAAGTTTGATCTTGGCCATCAGGATATCTTTTTTTTTTTTTCTTTTTGTTGTTTCCTCTTTGAATGCAACTACTTAATAAACCTCAACCAATAGCAATGAACTACTAACCAACAACACAACAACCCTCGGGGCCCTACATTTATACAACCCCTGAGAAGCCCCCAGAATTCTAACATCACACAGTTGCAGGAACTATCTGCCTCTGGCAAAATCCCTCCCCTGCAAGAGCACCAGGAAAATCACAGTGAGCTTCTGCAGACAGTCCAAAGCAGTCCCGTATCCCCACTCCTGGGATTAAATCAAAAACATGTTTTTTATAATATTTCTGTGTTTGTAAAAGAAACCAAAATTCCAAAACTGCCACTATGATTTGATCTTATACTGAGGTCCATAATCCATTTGGAGTTGAATTTTGTACTAAGAATGAGGTTATGATCTAGTTTCATTCTCATGTGTGTTGATATCCAGGATTCCCAGTAGCATTTGTGGAAGATGCCATTCTCTCTCCCCTGTGTATTTTTAGAATCTTTGTCAAAAAGTGGCAGCTGTTGCTTCATGAACTTATATGTGGATGGCCTATTCTATCCCATCTGTACTCATTTTTATATTCATTATATTTCTCTTTTGTTGCACTAAGACCCCAAGCACTATAATCAACAAATGAAGAGAAAAGGGATACCTTTCCAGATCTTCTTCCTGATGTTGGTGGCAATGTTTTGGGTTCTTTTCCATTTATCACAATGCATTGATAGCTTTGACGTATGCAGCCTTTATTATGTTGAGGAATCTTCGCTCCATTCCTATTTCCCCATGACTTTTGTCATGAAGGAATATTGAATTTTATGTAAGACTTTTTCTGTTAATATTGAGATGATCATGTGATTTTTGTCTTTCAGTTCATTTATGTGACAAATTATATTTATTGGTTTTTGAGCCAACTTGATCATGACGAATGATCTTCTTGCCCAGGTTTGTGAGCATTTTATTGGGAAATACCTGGATATATATCTGTATTCAGCAGGAAGATCATGGTGTAAAGTTATCTTTTTTCTTCTTTTATACTTTTTTGTCTTTATTTGACTTCGATATTAGTATAATGCTGGTTTCATAGGAGTTTTGAAGCCTTCTTTCCTTTGTTACTTTAGGTAATAGTTGAGCAGTATTGGTGTTGTACTTGAATTTTGCAGTGAGCCCATCTTACCCTGCCTCAACCCCACTGGTAGAAAATTTTCTCTGGAAGTAAAACAAATAATTAACCAATTCTTATAAAACCAAATCGCCTCTGTGCATCAGAGTCTAGAGAAGAAGCAGCCACAAGGAAGTAGGGGCAGAGGTGGGGGTGAGGGAACATTTGGAAGCTATGTCCTGGACTGAGGATTAATGGTCAGAGTATGAAACTAACTGAAAAAATAAACATTAATAAAAAATAACTCAGTGGGAAAATGAACAATGTGACTGGACAAAAAGGTCTCAAAAGAATAAATAAGAATGGCTAGAGAACACTTACACTTTCAATATCATTAGCCAGCAGGGTTTAAAACCATTCTAAGGTCCTTTCTAATTTCAGTCAGAATGGCAATCGTTAGGAAAACAAATGATGCCATGCTGACATGGGTGGGAAGGGAGAAGCTTTATGCACTGCCAATCGGAACAGAGACTGTGCAGTTCAGTGCAGTTCTATGGAAATCAGACTAACTCATGCAACAGCCATGCTGCCCTGGGCATGCATATTACATGTGTGTGTACAGACAAACACACACACACACAAGAGACACACGAGACACACACAGACATCTACATGCGCACACACAGGGGACACACAGGCAGCTACATGCAAACGCACACACACACATGTAATGGCTATACAGACAGACACACACATACATGAGATGCACACAGACACCTACATGCACGCACACTGTATCATAATACAGAGATACCAGCATATCCATGTTCACTGCTGCTGTACTCACATAAGCTGGGAAATGGAAGCAGACTATATATTCATCAACTGATGAATGAATACTGAAAATATGTCATATAGGCACCATGGAATCTTATCTATCAGCAGGTCAGTGGATGGAACTGGGAAAAAAATTACATTGTGTAAGGTCACGCAGGCCCAGTGAGTCACAAAATAAAACATACAAACAGAAGTGTGAAAAAGAGGTTTGCAGGAAAGGAGTTAGCAGGGATAGGAAGGAGTTAAGAGAAGGTAAAAGAGGAAAGGACATGTATGAAAGTATGATCAAGCTTGATACGAAAAGCACATGCTACAATGCCACAATGAACTCAGTGTCTTTTAAAAACTGAATATACTTACTAATCACAGTCAAAATTCAAAATCACATTTAAGTAATATTAAATATGTACATGTAATTTGTATATACTCACCTCTTAAGTTGTCTTAAGACTACTAATCTCTTAAAAATAACTTCACATTCGTGTCAAAAATTGGGGATTGCTGATCTGGCTGATGTTTTAGCATCATCTCTCTAGTTGGAAAATTATAAATTTATTTCATTCTCCAGCTCTTCAGCAGTCACTCGGACATATTTCTGCCTTTAAGGAGAATTATGATTGTACCTTATACTATGTATAAATTGAATGATGAATGAAAATTGCTCCTAATTATATATATATATATATATATATATATATATATATATATTCAGAATACAATTTTTGCGGAGGCAGCAGCAAACTTCTCCTGATGTGTCATGGTGGAGTCACGCTGGAAAAGTAATGGCTACAAAATTGAGTAAACACAGAACCAGTAAAGAAAAGATTTCCTCACACCGTGCTAGAAGCCAGCCAGCTAAAGGGCATGTGCTGTGGAAATGTTTGAGAGATGTGTGAGGAATTTTCCCCTCATGCAGGCGTCAGCCACAGAGTGAAAATCCGTCTTGACCCTTTGCTGCCTGCTGTCAGTAAGGCCCCATTACACTGCCTGCTGTCAGCATAGCCCCATTACTCTCCCACTCTACCCCTTCATTTTGTTTTATGAACAGAAGGCACAGCACTCCATCTAATGAAAGAAGGCAGGAACCAGAGGGAGCGAGCAAGGTCTCCTCTCCTCTCTTTCACTATTGCAAGTACCTGCACGAGTCACTGTGGAAGGCTGATGACTCCAGCCGATGACCCATTCTTTTGCTTTTATTCCTCAGGCACTTGAGCTATTTTTATTTTCAGCTCTAATCTAACTTGTAACCAAGTCTCCTTTCCCTCATTCTGGTTCACCAAAAGCATGACTCCTATCAGCAGCCCACAAAAGCTACAACCCATTACCAATGCTATATTACCCAACTCTAGCCATTGCTACACACACACACACACACACACACACACACACACACACACACACACACATATATATATATATATATATATATATATATATATATAAAATCACCATGAAGCTCCTTACCATCTACCCTTTTAACATTGGAGTCAACAGAGAAAGCTTGCCTATCTGTAATCTATTGTTCCTGGATTTTTCTGGAGTTATAAATATTGATTAACTACCAAATACCCCTTAGGAATGGACACTTGTAGATAGGAGTGGGAACTTTCAGGGAGCACTGACCTTCTAGGCACTGTGCTTAACACACCCCTTATCTTCTCCAAAAATTAACTAGTCTTAAGTCTCCTTCATTCATGAGCTAGGGTAGAAAGACTGAGCAGGCTGTTCAAGGATTTCCATTCAAATGTTTAAATCTTCACCAGGAAAAGAATGCAGTATTTCTTCCCAACAACAAAATGTGTGGGCACTCAAAGACCTTGACTTAAGGGAGAGAGAATAACAGAAAAAAAAAAAAAAAAGAATTTAAAAACAACCCATTTTTCTAATTTGAGCTAGAAAATCAACAAATCATTCAGATTCCATTTTCCATCCCAATCTCTTTGAGTGCTAAATTGATTATTCCTAATCTCTCCAGAGGAATGTAACAAAATCCAGAAGGGGAGGAACCCCTATGTCTGTACAGATATGAAATACAGACTTACGGATAAAAATCAAAGCATACAGAGTCGATTAACCAGAAGCGCAGGGCCTAATCTAGATTCTTTGAATCAATGGAAAAGGTATCTCGAACCAGATGAGATCTCTGTGGACTTACACATTCTGGGCCTCTAGAACCATGCTAAATAGACTAATTCGCCTAGTTCCTCATAAAGGGCAGCCTTTCCCCGAAGTATGACTCCATCAGCAATGGGAGGAAACTGAGAAGAAGTAGAAATGGCGAGGTGGCGAGCCGAATTTGTCTGACAAACTGTCGTGAGCTCAGGTAAGGACCGATTCAGTTTGCGTTTGAGACAGGCACAGAGAAGTTGAAAGTTGTTGTTGCAAGGAGTGCTGGATTAAGGCGGTGTTCGGAGTTGTTATATCAAAAAATTTGCCAATAGATAGCAAATAGGACAGAACGGGCAAACAATATAGGGCTTTCTTCATAATTACTAGACTTTAAGGTGATAAATGTCTGAATCACGTTGGAAGCTGAGGGGCTGAGAAGGAAGGCTTAAGGGTGAAAGGCATTTCCGGGCATTTGAATAGGAGCAGAGAGCTCTGGAGCCAGTGACATGCTTCAAGTATGTTCCCAAACAGGGAGTTATTCCGGCCTGAGTTGGCAACTCAACTCTCCAAAAGTATGCGCTGGAATCATCAGCCCTAACTACAACAGTCACCCACAGCAACTAAAGCCACCCACTACCCGGCAGATGACCCCATAGAGCAAACTAACCCATCTGGTCCAAGCTCCCCACCTCCTCAGGGGTTGAGTACAAAGACAGGGAGGATGGAAAAATTTGGGGAGTAGTCCCAACCTCACTAGAAGGACATTCATTCCTGAAACCCTCCTCTCAGGTGTTCCTGAGAGGGAGGATGACATCTGGCCAGTTCTCTGCTGGCCACCACTCCTCCCCCCACTCCTCCCCCCGGGGGGTGACATTAGGAAACCCTGGACAACCCGCTAGTAAGTCCTCGCGTGCCTAAGCGCCTCCCCAGACTTATAAAGGTCGCTGTGCCGAGCCGGTAGTTCAGCTCACTTGCCTGGCTGCTCAGAGTCACAGCGACTTACTTGGTCAGCTCTGGTTCCTGACTTACTTGGTCCGCTCTGGTTCCTGGATCAGCCCGGTTCCAACTCAGCCACAGGCACCTTGCTCCTGCCCGCTGCCCCGCACTCCACAAGCTGCACCGAGACAGAAGATGGAGACGCTCCCTGCTGCTTGGGTCCTGATGCTGCTTTGCCTAGGTAAGCCCTCGCCGCCCCCAAGAGGAGAAGGAGGGAGGAAGGCGCCCTGCATTGTCATAGGACAAGTATGGAGTTGTTCAAGCGCGCTCAGTCTAAGAGGATGTCTTCTGTGAGTCCGTCTTTCCCACGCGCGGGATTGGGGAAGTGCGGGATGGTGCGACTTGGTCTGTTAACATTGCATTTAGTCGATAAATTCATGACTAGTTTGTGTTCTGCATGAATTAATATCAATTTTACTGAGCAAAACTTTTTAAAAGTTTAAAAGGTTTTCTTTTCTTTTTTTCTTTTCTTTTTTCCTTTTCTTTTGAAAATGAGGCCGTTCTAGAACCCCAAAGGTATGGGCAGTACCTCTGATAGATAATGATTTACTTTCTTGGGGTGGGGCAGGAAAAGATTGCTTCAGCCTGCTAGAGACCTTTGTGCAATGGATCAGGTTTACAACCAGGGGGCTCTAGGATGTGCTTGCTCCAGCAGGGCTGCTGGGGCCAAGGCTACCTGGGCAGGTCCAGGAAGCAACTGCCAACAGAACTTCGACTTCTCTCACCTGCTGCTTTCCCCAGCAGTCCCTGCCTCCCAGGCTATAAAGATGGGTAATTTAGAGAGGTTTTTGCTTGTTTGTTTTATTGGTCGTTTTTTTTTTTGTTTGTTTGTTTGTTTGAAATGAGTTAGCTCTTGTCGACAGGGGCATGAATGAGGGAATCTCATCATTTGCAAAATCAATCTCCTTTCTCTCTCTCTCTCTCTCTCTCTCTCTCTCTCTCTCTCTCTCTCTCTCTCTCTCTCCTTTATTTTGTTTAATCAATTGTCCCTAATTTCTTAAGTGCCAGATGATTTAAGAGTTTTATATAAACTTTCCCAATAGATGAACGTTTTAATAAGGAAATAAAAGTTATCAATCTCACATTCTTCTTAAACTTGCAATGAGACAAATTTCCCTGAGACACTATCTGTGCAGGATGTGACAGTTAAATTATTATTTTGACACACCTAACAAGGGTTGGGAACCCTAATGAAGTACATACTACGCATACTTAGAGATTACATGTTTAAGGGCAAGAACCCAAGTGGAAACTGGATCTGTGGTTTCTGTCAAAAATGACCTAAGAATGCCTTGCTAGAAGAGCAATTTTAAGCAATGTGGCTTCGCTGTGTTTGGTTTAAGGTCTCTGAAAAGGATAAATTCCAAACGGTGACAGTCTTCCTCAAGTTAGGCATGAACCTAAAGGTCACAGTGGTGAAGTGACTTTGTTTTTCCATTTGCAAGGTGTATCCAGACAATGCAAGTGTCTATTCTGAGCATCTCAGTGGATATGCTAATGTGGGATAGCAAGAGTCTGTGAATAATGGGGTTGCTAGCCGCCTAGTGCAGGGTGTGCTGTGTGTGTGTTTTTGTTGTCATGAAAGCGCTTAACTCCTTTATTGCAGTCCTTAATTACAGTTCACCTGTTTCATCAGGCGCCAAGCCCGATTCCAAATGAGCTAGGTCAGTTTCTGTTCTCCCAGTCTGTTGAGATACTTCTTGTCACTAGAAAAGTTCCTGTTTGGAGTTCTATATTGTATCTCTCTAGCCTGGTATGTAGGCAGGTCTTATTGTTTCAGTCCAAAGCATAGAGGGGGAGAAAGAAAGGAAGAAAGAGAGAGAGAGAGAGAG
>NC_034602.1:79691296-79719868 GCF_900095145.1 Mus pahari
GAGAGAGAGAGAAAAAGAAAGAAAGAAAGAAAGAAAGAAAGAAAGAAAGAAAGAAAGAAAGAAAGAAAGAAAGAAAGAAAGAAAGAAAAAGAAAAAGTAAGGCCCCTTGATATTGGAATTTGTGCTCCTCCTCATAGAAAAGATCACCTAGAAATCAGACCTTGTCCCTCTAAGGAAAGTGATATTTTAGACTTACGCATACTTTTATTGCTTTTGTGGAATGCCTGTGCATTTATGATTATGAGAGACAAATTCCACTTCCCATCCCTAATATGTATGCAGTTTCAAGTACCTACTACATACAGCCATTTCACTACATTTACAAAAGTTTGAGGTCAATGCTCTTGTTTTGTGTACAAGGAAACCGACCCACGTTCCCAGACAAAACAGACGGTAAGTTGGGAGGGGCCAGGTCTAAGTTGCCTAGCATTTTTAGTTAAATGAGCATTAAAAGTAAAAGGGTGGACATAGCTCAGCTATGAATGGTTTTCTGAATAATCTGTAAGTGAACAGCTGTCTTGTCCCTTCTGATCTTGTGAGATCAGAGACTTTTTTTTTTTTATTCTGCAGTTGGCAGTTATGTGTAGTGAGGCCTGAGCTGAGGTCAGGAATTCTCATTCATGTTCAAATGGGGTTTTGAGGATATTTGTGAATGGCATCTCCACAGTCACTTTGGTGTGGCTTCATCACATGGTGAAAGAATTAAGCAGAGTAAATCATCTTGCGTGAGAAGCAGAATCTCAGTGGGACAGCGGGGTCACCTTCTGCGGACCCTGGGACTTTACGATCTACCAGACTGTTGGCATAACCTGAGGCGACACACCTGGGAGGAAGGCATGCTGATGGGACTCTCCTGTCTGGGTTTTGACCCATACCCCAGGTGCCTTTTGCATTGTCTCGACACTTCAGCAGCTTAGATAATTGGGGTGTCTGGTTCGGCACTGGAATCCAAATCCAGGAGGCAAGACAAGAAGCAGCTATTACCAAATGCCTGCTGTGGGCTGGCCACGTTCTGTGTTAATCATCTTAAACCCTATCACCCCATTTTATCCTTGAATAATCTCTGAATAAAGCCAGATATAATGGTGTACTTTTGGTCAATGCAAACACTAAGACTCAGCAATACCTTACAAAGACTTGGAGACTGGGGCCAAAACACAAAGTTCAAGGTCACTCTTTAGCAGGTATCACTAGTAATTGGGTCCAAAGGCAAAAAAGGAAGTAAAAATAACAGGTTCTAATAGAGAAACTCCAGAGTTAACTAGGACTGTCCTGGGAATGGAATCTACTCAATGTGGGCTCACTTCTGGGGTCAAACCAGGCAGAGAAAACACTTATCTATCCTTTCAACCTGGGCTAAAATAGTTGACTTTTTAATATAATATTCATATTATGTATGTATGTATGCACACATGCATGGATGTGTGTGCGCACACAAGCTTGTGTCAATAGCTTCCATATTGCATGTTTATAATTTATGATTTTGGCCTAGAAGGTTTAATTTTATTCATATATTTCTTAGACATGAGCGTCACTATGAAGTAGTCATTGAAGCTGGCAGAGTCTTTTATTTCTATTACTTTCCGAAATATATACAACTAACATTGTCAGGAAGGGAGTATCTTATATTTCTGTTCCTGTGTCTTTATGTAATTGTTATTTTTTCTGCCCAGTTTTATGAACCTTCTATTCTCTGTAGAGAAGCAGAAGGTAGGCGTCCTTTCTCAAGAGACCACACACTGAGGTGTGGCTTCCTCATTTGTACTCTAAATATAGGCTTATGTAAATTGTCTATTAATGTGGCTATAATTGCTGTTGGGAGCATTCCACTGGAAGACAATGGGAAGGCTCCCCAAAGCTGTGACAGGCAAGAACCTTAGAGAGGAGCCACCTGACAGCCTTGGTATGCCAATGCAATCCTGGGACTTTTTTTTTTTTTTTTTAAATGAGGTAATGCAACAGACTTGGTGTCCTCTGGTGAAACCATGGTGTAAGTCTGGGTGTCTAGCTAGAGAGCTGGTAAAGGTTCAGTTGCATTCTAGGTTAAAGTAATGATTTAATTAACTAGCATGCGATTTCTAACACTCAAGACCATCTGACATTTGTTCTGAAAAAAAAAATGTTACTGACTCTTAGGTCAAAATTATGAATTAAAAATATGAGATATGGAAGTTACTGACATACAGGCTTTTGTATACATAAACATTTATTGGGTATCAGGACTTTATAGCTTGTAATTGAAAGGCTTAGTGATGAAGCACACGTGCCACCATTGAGCCAACCTGTTTCTCTGGGGCTATTCATGTCATACCTTAGAATAAATCTGTATCTAACTAAAACAAGTGGGTGTGTGAGGACGTAACAGTTTATATTAAATATCCGTGTTGGCTGGATTCATAACTAGATTGAAACCTTATTCAGTTCTCATCAAAAAGTTTTTTCTTTAACTAGTGCCTATTTAGATATGCACGCGAGACAGAGGATATCTTGAAATTAATTGATAGATTTTGAAAAATCCTATGGTCAGTGCCAATTTAATCTAATATAATCTCCCACCCCTGTATCCATGATTCTCTGGTTATAGACTATTCACTGAGGTTATACTTACCCAACTTTGTGTATTTTCTGTACTGTGAGTGTGTGTGTGTGTGTGTGTGTGTGTGTGTGTGTGTGTGTGTGTGTGTAGAAGGAAAGATTGAGGAAAGGTAGAGTAAAAGGGAGATGGAGAGAGAGGAGGGGGGGAGGGAGAAAGGGAGGCAAAGAAAGAGTGAGAGAGTCAGAGAGAGAGAGAGTCAGAAGAGAAGAGGAGGAGGTGGATATTGCACAGTGAGGAGACTGAATGGTGGATAGCCAGTAGGAGATTGAGGAGTCATCTAATCCAAACCCTGAACCTCCCTCCATCTGACCTCTCTCACTGCTCTTTGTTTCTAGAGGTAAGGAATTTCTTTGCAGGGAGATAAAATGGACTGAGCCAGACCTGGAGCTCATATCTCAGGAGGCTGGTGCAGGGTATTTGGCACCAACTCTTCAGACAAGGATGGGTTAGTTCTCTGTGGTGGGCCGGCCTGAGCACGGCAGGGTGCTTAGCAGCAAACCAAGATTCTACCTGCTAGATGTCAGTAGCAACTCCCACTGTGACAATCAGAAACCCCTCCAGACCTCATCAAACACCCTTGGCTGATAAAATTGTCCCTGGCTGAGAACCACTGATTGAACATATGCTTTTATTGTCTCCTGTAATTCACAGGTTGAATTACCAAGATGTTCATAGTAATGGGAGCCTAGGTGCCACTTCTAGTGTTTTAAGAGCCATTGTTGAGGGTTCGATGAGAGAATGTTTGCCTAACATGAGCAAAGTCCTGTTTAATGTCAGCATCTCCAAACGTATCAGCTTAGCAATGCCTGTTTCTTCAGTCATTGCACAGCTGGCCCCTGCTCCTCCTGTTACTCCTCTGCCATTCACAATGCTAAACTTCCCCATTCTCTCCAATTTATTTTTCTCTTTCCTTGACCATTTCTGTCAGTCTAATTGTTCCCCAGTTTTCTCCTTTCCACTCCATACTATTTCCTTGGAATGTGTAAAAAGCTCCCATTTATACAATATCTCATTTGATTTTCAAATGGATTTAATTAGCTCCTTCCAGAATCCATGCACGCATAAAGGTGACGTATGACCTTTAGATTCAAATCCAATCACTTAGTAAGTCCTCCCTTTATCCATTCATGCACAAATGGGCTGTCCTGCCTGCTTCCTGTACCTGTTACGAACAGGTACTGTAACCCTGGTATGTTCTGAATACTTACCATTCTTCATGTACTCTGCTTTCTTCATCCTCACCCTAGGTGTAGAACTCCATTGAATCTATGAAGGATGAGAACTATGCCTCTTCCTTTTTCTATCGTGTTCAAAGCTTCACAAATAGAAAGTGCTCAATAGATATGTACTGAATAAATATTTCATTCATGTAACCAACTAGAAAGAAGCATGATATGAGCCAACTTCTTCTTCTTCTTCTTCTTCTTCTTCTTCTTCTTCTTCTTCTTCTTCTTCTTCTTCTTCTTCTTCTTCTAACTAAATCCTTCTTGTGTATGTGCCTCTCGCTGAAGTCTAATTCTTCAATGCAAACCAAGGCTATATGTTCACAAACTACATCTTCATGAAAGAGAAGTCTTGGGTACCTCTTGATACGTGCTCTATAGTATGTAACTGCTCTGGGTGAAAACAAATTATCTTCACGTTTTTGAAATGACTCATTCATGACAATGTAATAGCACATGCCTGTATTTCCAGGAATAGTTAGACTGAGAGAGGATGTTTGAAAATTTGAGGATGGCCTCAGCTGCATAGAGAGAACTTGTCTTTTAAAACAATATCAAAGTGTGCTTAAATGACATCATCTATAGTCATTTTCTTGCGTGAGTGCCTGTGTGTGTTCACTAATTAAAACTTTATCCTTGTGAAAAGATTCATGTTTGGCCTCCAGCATGTACAGTGAAAGTAAATTGGTTAGCATGCTGCTAGAAGCATCATGAAATAGTCAAAGCTTCAGTCATCATCATGACTACAGTTATCACCATGACTACAGGAAAACGACAATACTAGAATCCAACTGTTGATCCTTTATGGAGCTTCTTGTTCAAAATTAGATGTTTACATGTTCAGTTTGAATCAACAAAAGTGAAGCCAGAAGGAAGGACACACATTTACACAAGGCTGGAAAAGGTATCCCCCATGTTAGACTGTCTCAGCATCTGTAGAGTATTACATTCTCAGCTTGTAGGAGAACCATGACTCATCTTTAGAATTCTAAGTCATAAAGTTCCTGGACACCAAGACTAATATTTTACCCCATATCCAAGAGTTCTCCAGATTTTCCCTCATTATGTTAACACTTCCATGATAAAGGAGATATCTACAGAGCACCGTGTAAAACATAATTTTTCCTCAGCATTTTCCTCAATGAGTTTAAACACTCATTCTTCACTTGCTTTAGCCCTGTATTGTATGATATCTCAAATGTAGAAACACTTTATGGTATGGTTTAGAAAGTCCTACTGATATTATGGAATAAAAGTTAATGCATGCTGTTGAAAGGAATGTTATATTAAATCCTTTATTGCCACTTGCCAAGGAAAATTTCTTGGACTTCTTAAAACTCAAAATTAAAATGAACATCTGGTTAACTGTATCATATCAGTCATTTGTGATGTTTCATCTCAAATGAAGTTTTTTCAGTTATCTATGAATGATGCTTAAGCATATATTAAGTGCAAAAATATACACACATATTCTCTAAAATACAGATATACACACATATTCTCTAAAATACAGATCATTACTGTACAGGACAGAAAATAGATCTTTTCATGACATGATTTGACAGATTCACTGGTGCAATCTCATAATTTGATATCACCTTATACGATTTCATCTGCAAAATATTCTGCTGGTAGATTCCACATGAACAGAATTTTTCCTTCACTTTTTCTAAGTGCTCAAGATCCAATAGATCAACTGCTGTGAAGAAATTCTATAGTCTCACCTTGGAAGAAGTTGGCAAACCAAATAGTTCCAGCATAGGCCAGCTGGTGTGGTCTTGGGAAGGATTCAAGGCAGATTTGCCTACCTGATTGGGCCAGGCAAATACTACTTTTTTGGTATAAATATTCTAAAAGATTTCATTGAGAAAAGAAGGTGAATGCTTCTCATTTGCTAACATCATTTATTTTAGACCATTTTCATTTGCTTGATTGTTTTCTAAAGAAGCTTTTTTTTATTTAAAAAAATTTTTTTTATCTATTTATTTTCTCCTGCCTGAGGCTTGGGGATGTTTCACGACTTGCCCACCCCTTCAGTCCCAGAATCCCAGTGTCCTCTCCTTTGGTCTTTGTGAGCCCCTCTGTCCTCACTAGGAAGCAGGTCAGAAGAAACTGTAGGCAATGAGGGCGTTTTGTATGTCAGGTATTCTGCCTGACTGTTGGGCAAACAGGTCCTAGCACTCCAGGGCTCCCAGTTGTCAGGGCTATCCCCATTCCAGCGACAGCACTCAGACTCTCCCACGCACACGCATGGTCCCCATCATTGCTTAAGGGTGTAGGTTGGGCCCTGACTCATGGGGAAGAGGCGAAATGCATCCTGTGAGTCAGTGGTTCCACTTCCTGCTGGTGTGTTTGAGATTTCACTGAAATGCAGTCTCCAAAAGGTGAGGGGGGAGACGAAGAGAGAACATCAAATTCTTAATCCCACTTGGAGCTGTGACCCAGATAATAGTCTTGAAGTGGTTTTGGCCTTTGCTTTTTGTGGTGAAGTTGAAATTCTAAGTACAAGTTTGCATTTATAGACCATATACCTCTGTCACCTTGCATAAACTTCATCAGGATCTTAGTAACCAGGGATTGTCATTACATCTGATTTTGATGCAGAAGTGATCCAAAATGTTTAACCTAGTGAATGACTTTATTAGCAGGAATTCGTGATAAGGAACAAAAACCTTAAATAAAATATTTGCAATTGAACCACAGATTGTTATACACAAACATGCTAAAATCATGAAAAACTTCAGACTAAGGAACTATGTGGACATGACACTAGGGTATATTCCTTCCCTGTACAACTTTAAAACAGTGACTACTGGGCTGTGATTGTAGCTTGACAGAATGCTTGCCAACCATGGGCAGTGCTTTTAGTCTAATCCTCAACACTTTGCAAAAGTGACAGGCATGGGTATCACAGTTCTCTGTGGGTGGGCGTTTCAATCTCCTGATTACCACATTCATTCCTCTATTCGACTTTCCGAAGTCCTGTGTCAGGCACAGCTGTGTATGGAGATAGGTGATTTAGACTCATTTTTTATCAATCACTGGCATGATCTCACACTTTAACATAATTATTTACAATTTCATCTGTAAACTGTTTTGCTGGTGGATTACCACAGCAAGTCTCACAGAAACTGCCCAACCAATGAACCGTCTCCACACGAGCATCCCAGGCCAGGGAAGGCTAGTGTTCCAGGAGGTGCACACCCTAGGCTAAACACTCTACAATGTACAATGTACTTCACCTTCAGCCCAAGCAATTCAAAGCTTATAATAGAAGACGAACTAATAACTTATCAAAGCCTTAATAAACAACAACAGAACAGTACAGAGCAGAGGTTGGGATCAGCTGCAGCTTACAGCAGGGACAGGTAGCAGTCTTAAGCAGGAAGTGACCATCTTGACGTCAGCACCTCTGCACCTGTTCTTGTCTCTGTGACTTCTAAATAAAGGATGGTGCACTTGGACAGAGAAACTCATGTCCCAACCCCCACCCTCACCCCTCCCACGCATAAAGGTAATTTTCTGGATTGAGAATTGAAGTGTTTCTTCCAGGAATTACAAGGAAGAGCCTAGTGTGTGTGTGTGTGTGTGTGTGTGTGTGTGTGTGTGTGTGTGTGTGTGTGTGTGTTGGGGGGGGTGTTAAGGATAAAATCGCATCCAGTGAGAAGTCCAGTTTGTGTTGAGGAGACTGTCTAGGTTAAAAGGTTCTTCAGTACAGCGCATGGTAAAACTCCATCAAGAAATGGAGCAAAACTAATGTGGATGAGAATCCAGCTCCTCCTCCAATTCACACACCTCATTCTGAAACTATGTGAAAACAGTTTTCATCTCTGTTGAACCGACAGTACAAAGCCTTTGGTCTTCCTTCCTTCCTTCCTTCCTTCCTTCCTTCCTTCCTTCCTTCCTTCCTTCCTTCCTTCCTCCCCTTTGTTCGTTCATTCATTTTCTTTTCAGTCATTTAAGAAAGATTAACCTTGGTCTATCAGAGCAATTCATGTTGATTGCAGAAGCATGGCCAAGGGGCAGATGCTTCTAGATGAGTGGTTCTCAACCCTTGGGTCATGACCCCTTTGGAGAGATAATGACCCTTTCACAGGGTCACCTCCTATCAGCTATCTGCATATCAGATAGTTATATTGTGATTCATAACAGTAGCAAAATTACAGTTATGAAGTAACAGCAAACATAATTTTACAGTTGGGGGTCACCACAATGTGAGGAACCACATTAAATGATCTCAGCTTTAGGAAGGTAGCGGACAACTGATTTACCGCTTTCAGTGTTTCCAAACCAATGGAAGAATATAAAACTGAATCTTTAGGTCATGTCTTCTGTGGTCACTCAAATAAGTGATCTTGTATAAGACATTTAATTTGCACGCGCTGGACTCATTGGGATGTGTTCATCTTTATTGTGAACGGGCGTTGGGTCAAGTTTGAAACATGATAGGTAGTAGGAACCATGAGGTTGTACTGGATGTCGATCTGTGTCTTGATGTTTAGAACAACCTCATGTACAGTTTGATTAGTAAGCTCAAAGTTCCTCTGATCAAGGAGGAAAAATCACCTTTTCCCAATATGAATTAAATGGTGTATTTAAATGCCAAATTATAGAGATTTATACTCTTACAATAAACCAGTAGAGGGCACTAACTGGATAGTTCATTCAAACTACAGGCTAGAGGTTGACTGTCTGGAATATTTATGAGAATCTCTGATATTTATGGGAATGTCTGATGTTTCTGGGGGAAAAAAAAACAAAAAAGAAGAATCCATTTCAGTCTCACTAAAAGTCTGTAAGAACAATTGAGATTTGGGGAAGACAGTTACTTTGTCCAAGTAACAGAGCTCAAGTTTCCTCATGCCACTCTCATTTCCCCATTCCTTTTGAGGTGATGTAAATAACACTCTGCTTTAGCCTCTGTGGTGTGATCCATGGGATAATCATCATGTTCAATATTGCTACCCATTTCCAAACTCTGTCCTGTGGCCCATGTAATGTGCATCACCAGGGGAAGTTGTTTAAACTTCGCAAGTTCAGTTCTCGTATGTCTGACGGAGTTAATGGTTTCTTCCTTAGCACCTTTGAGAGCATAAAGTGAGATAGTATAGATCAAATGAGCAGAACTGTATCTCCGCGCAGTGCACATTTGAGGTCAGCCAGTTATGCCTGTTGCTACCACTACTAGCACAGCTATTGATTATATAATAGTGACTCCTACAGTTCAGAAAAAAGATCGGTGTTCAAATACACAATGGTGAAACAAGAGAGGCAAAATGCTCTTGTGTGAATGAATATGGAAGTAAAAAGCTCTTCTTATCATGCTTCCCAAACAACTCAGAAATGGCCTGCGTCATTCTGATGCCTAATTTCCACCGTTTATCATTTTACTGGATGACACAGTTGTTTGAAGTTCGCTGTGCTGACAAAGATTGGTCGCTAGGGCCTGCACAGCTTGGCATACTTCACCAGCTTCTTCCAGTGCTAGATCAGAGATACACATGGTCCTCCTGTATCCATGGGTTCAAAATATTAGAGAATACTGACTGTACTGAACATAACAACACAGTATAACAGATACCATATAGCATCTACATTGTATTAGGTTTTAGATGTAATCTGGAGATGATTTAGGGTTACACTAGAAGACAAACTCGGATTATGTGCAAATCCTATGCTGTTTTGTGAAAGGGACTGGACATCTGTAAATTTACTGTATGTAGGCAATGCTGGAGCTAGTCCACATGAACCAAAAGGGGCAACAATATTCTCGTTTTATCTAGATTATATTTTTTGAATTATATGACTGTTTCCTTAACAGTCTGTCATCACTTTGATGAATTAACTTCTTAAAAGAAAACATCCCAAAGACATGCAGAACCATAACAAAAGTTGCTTTCCTCGCAGCACTAATTGCATATTTGATTTTCTTCCATAACTAGGTTCCCATCTTCTACAAGCAGTTAGCAGCACAACAGTGATCCCATCATGTATCCCAGGAGAATCCGAGGACAATTGTACAGCCTTAGGTAAGTCTCTGGTCGTGAAAGTAGCATCCAACTCTTATACATTTTCAAATAAAATGTCCCTATAAATACATGCTAATAAATACACTAGGAAGGGACACCTGCTGTATCCATTTTTAACCTAATAATTAATAAGAAATCTGGAGAAATTACATGAAGAAATAAGAAGGGGAGAAAGATCAGGCATGTAGTTATAAAGATTTGGGTTTTGGAAACATAGAAATCAAAACAAATCATATTGAGTATAAAGCTACTATTGGAAACTATTTGAAAGGCCAGATCCCATAAAGAACAGGAAAATGCAAACTCTACACACAATATGTTCTCTCTTGGTAGATGTGCCATGTAAGAGGAATGAAGACTCTCATTCTGTTTCTGCCATAGGGCTCAGGAAACATTCATGGGGTGCCTAGTCTGATCAGCACCATGTTAAGGTAGAAATACAAAGGTGAATGATAGACAGCCATTGATCCCCCATGGGCAACACAGTCCAGGAGAACTAACTCTCCATGCTTTGCTCTGAGGGAAATACTAAATCCAAAGAATGGCTCTAGGTTTTCTACTTATTTCTTGTCCATTGTCACCAAGGTTTCTGGAATTTTGTCAATCTCCTGCCATCACTGGTTTGCTTGTTTGTTTTGTTTTGATTTTTATGAGTAGTTATTTGGTCAGGAATACTTTCTTTGGATAATTTTCTTAATATTTTAGGTGAATCAGTGTTTTCCTTATTCATATATATTTGAGACAGCATCTCATGTGTCCCAGGCTGGCCTCAAACACATATGTACCTGAGGCTGATCTTGAACTTCTTCTGATCATTCTGTACCCACCTCGGCAGTGTGGAAGGTACCACTATATCCAGTTCAAATGGTGGTATGGATTGAACTTACTCTTTTTGCATTCTAGACACCTGCTCTGCCAATGCGCCTACATTGCCACCATCATAAATAATATTTCTATTTAAAACTTTTACATTCACCACTGTATTTTCTTAGGAGACTCTCAATTTCAAAATTCGTCTAGTTGATGTTTAGGAATCCATTCAAGAGTTGTTCAAGAGTGGTTTCTCGGTTGATAACCTCAATGATTTGCAAATATACACCCAACCAAGGCTTATTTTAGAATTAAACTCTCCTGAACTAATTAACATTTTCAACTCATAATTTAATTATTTTTTTAAGTAAGGAATTTCAAAAATGCTTGGAGGCTTCAGAAAACAAGCAAACAAAAGACAAGTTTTACCTGAGGGAAAGGAATGATCCCAATATGGAGGGTGTGTGTGTGTGTGTGTGTGTGTGTGTGTGTGTGTGTGTCTACCTGCCTGCCTGCCTGTCTGTCTTCTGAGAATTACATCCCCAAGATTCATTTTGTCTAGCCTATTTATTGCATGTTCAGGTGTTTATTTGCTGTGGGGAATGTGATAAGTTGAGTAATGCCTTCCCCCTGAAAATTCTGCACTTTTAACCCCTGACCTGTCTGCTGAAGTTGCTTAGAGAAAGGATAGCTATACAGCCGGAGTCCCAGTCAAAACAAGTCATTAAACTTTCCATTCCTTTTACAGTTCAGATGGAAGATGATCCCCGTGTGGCTCAAGTGTTGATTACAAAGTGTAGCTCTGACATGGAAGGCTACTGCTTGCATGGACAGTGCATCTACCTGGTGGACATGAGCGAGAAATACTGCAGGTGAAGTAACCAAACTGAGCATGCATTCAGTTCTGAACCCTGCACTTTCCTTACCTCTTCTGTAGTTAATAGATTCTATGGGCTGTTGAAACATACTTTATGGATACTATTAAAATTTTTATTACTTCTTCAAATTTAGGAAACAAGTAGACTGTTTCAATCTGGACAGATACTTTGGGGTTCTAGTTTGGACTAGATGCTGTGTAGAGCTAGTTTACTAAAATTGCGTTAACTCTGCGTTTAGTTTTTGAATTCATTTTTATAACTTTTAACAAATCATCCTGGTTTCTTGCATTGCAGTGGGAACTTAGTTCTTGTAACGCTCACTCATAGCATGACCTCATTTTAAAAGACTTGGTTTTCTTTGCTATTGTTCTCTTTTAGATGTGAAGTGGGCTACACTGGTCTGCGATGTGAACACTTCTTTCTAACTGTTCACCAACCCTTGAGCAAAGAATATGTTGCATTGACAGTGATTCTCGTTTTCCTGTTTTTCATCATAACTGCTGGATCCATATACTATTTCTGCAGATGGTAAGCCAGTTAGCTTTATAGCCCCCTCCCCCTTTTTTTTTAATTCCCAAAACACAGACCTATAAACTGGTTGAAATGAATCTTTGACTGGACCTGTGAAACCGAGAATACTATAATAATAGTGTTCATAAGAATGTTTACAGATTATTTTTCTCAGTTTGAAGTTGGTACAAATTGTAGTGATTTTTTTTCCTCCAGAAAGTTATTGTTTAGATTTTGTGCTAGGCAGCTATCTGACGATAATGCCTTCCTGACTATATGTACCAAAACTTAATATGGGTGAGAAAAATGGATAGAAAAAGATGCTGAAGAGTTACTCCTGTCATTTCTCAGCTTTGTGCTCATGTCAAGCCCTGGGAGAAACACTTTCACGGTGTTAACTATGTCACCATGTCCATTTCTTACCTAAACTGTTGGACTACAGGACACCATTCTCTTGCTCTCTTGTTTTACCCATTACCTGAGCCTAACCTACTCAGTCTGAGCACTTTTACATAAGCTCTTGGAGTCTATGTATTTCTTTCAGGGCTTGTTTTTATATTTGTTAGTTACAGTGCTGTTTCATTTCTGATTATTTACAGGTACAAAAATCGAAAAAGTAAAAAACCAAGGGAGGAATACGAGAGAGTGACCTCAGGGGACCCAGTGCTGCCACAAGTCTGAACAGTGCCATCAACTTATGGACAAGGATGCACAGTGTGCCTGGCTGATGTCAATACTTTGTCATGTTAATAATATTTATGTTGGGTCATGTGTTAGGTCAATAACTGTATATTTTTAATACAATTGGAAAGTGTTTTATTTTTGACAGAAATATATTTGCTAATATATTATATGTAAAATATTTAATATCAAAAGAAATTTGATATTTTTGTAAGAATTTCCTGAGTACGATGCTTTATTGAAAAGCTTCAAAGTTCATTAAGCTGGTGCAGTGCTTAGAGAGAGCAATGACCAGTCTGTAGCTTGGGAGGTGTCTGCAAGTGACATTCCTGTGAGCTTAGTGATATGGTCAAGTCCACTGCATTGGTAATTTATTTTCTTCTTCTCATGTCTGTGATAATTGACTTGACTGAATTGTGGCTTGGCACAGTGGTTGGCGAGCCTCGTAGTAGTATAGTCAAATCAATTGCATAAGTAATTTATTTTCTACTTCTTATGTCTGTGATAATTGCTTTGACTTTATTATCATGTATTAAACAGTAATAACAATGGGACTTAGAGGAGGTAAACATAACTTGTGTGCCTCGAACCAGCTAGTCCTGGACAGGATGTCTCTTCAGCATCTCTGCTATTGGGTTCAGATGTGTCTAGGGGCACAAAGGACAATCCCCTACACTAACCCACCCAAACATTAGCTCTTCCACCTATGTAGAGTACATCATTATGTGAGGTTGTCGCTTTGAATATCAACCAGAAAATCCACATCTGAAGACAAATTTGAACTCCATTTCAGAATATTTATTTTTATAGGGAATTAATAACATTAAAGCAGAATCCAAATCAAATTAATTGTATTTTTAAAATACAGGAGGACGCTAACCAGATCTTGTCTGATATGGAAACGTACTTTTGTATTTCATGCTCAAGAGCATTTTTGTTTTTGCTTTTTGTTGTTGTTTGTTGTTGTTGTTGTTGTTTTGTTTGTTTTACATGGAATCTCACTCTAGTCCAGACTTGCCTCAAGCTCATGGTAACTCTCCTGCTGCACCTCCTGGGTTACAGTCATATATATATTCCTGTGCCCAGGTTCAAAAGGGTTTTTGTTTGTTTGTTTGTTTTGTTCTGTTTTTTTTGTGTATTTTTTTTACAATACACAGTTCAGACAACATCTTATTTCAGATTTTAAAGCTACATTTTAAAACATATATCCAAATGCAGGAATTAAAGAAAATACAGGAAAAAAATCAATCACAATCTATTTTTCCAAAGGTGAAACACATTTGGAAGCATTTAAAATGCAGACTTCATTATCCATACCCATGGAAACTAAAGAGAAGCCTGCCCCTTTCCTTTGTCCTTTGTTTACCTTTATGGAAAGACAGAAGGCTGGACTCCACTCTCAGCCTGCAGGTCTTAGTGAGTCACCAAGAGGATTCTGTGCAGTTATCTTGAGAGCTACTGCTAGAACACCTTTTCCCGGAGGCTGCCCCGCCGAATGCTCAACCTTCCGTGGAATCTCCCTGGAACACATACCAGGTCAGGGAGGGCCGATTCTTCCTCCAGCTTTTTCCTGGCATATGTTCAGGTAACAAAAAGATCAGGAGTTGACGCTGGCCTCTAAAGTGCCAAGGGACCAATCATTGATGCTCCATGGAGCCAGCCATGGAAATCCCTGGAAGGTTCACCCAGCTCTCATCCAAAGCCCTGGCCTTGCTATGAGGGAAACACAAAGATTAAATAAGCAGCACACAAGGCATTCTGGTGCACTTACTTGTGCACACGCAAGTTCCAGCCTTTGCAGAATGACAGCTCTTTGTTTCTGCAGTAACCAGCACACTCATGTTTAAAAGGACAAAGGGGAATGAAGGTCAGTGAGATCTAAAAAGTGTATTTCTTTGCCATTTGATTTGGCTGAAGGATAGAAAGCAACCCGTGTGAGTACACATTTTGAAATCCCAGTGACATCAACTGGGTGAAAGAAACACTGGCCTATTTCCAGTGACCTTAGCGTCTCTAGACAGAGGTTTAAAGCTTTTCAAGAACTGGGCTAAATCTCATCCAGTTAATCTACAGAAGCTGAAAAAAAAGGCTTTTAGATATTGGTATATTGGCATATTATATGGTATAATGCCCATAATGGTCTGCTATGAGCATTTCTGGGCATATCACATAACTAGATGCAAGAAGTTTGGGGTAGCATTGTATATATTTAAATATGTTTTAAAAGAGCTCAGGAACAATTTACATCTCTGTATCTTTTTTTGTTGTTGTTGTTTTGACCTCAAAACTGGGAATAAAAGTCAGAGACATATGTCCAGCAAACACTACTGTTGGGATACACTTAACATCCCATGAAAACATACTAAGAATGCAAATGGATGGCGGAGCTTGCTGGTGTTGGGTGAACATGTTTTAAAAACTCATTGTTCTAGTGAAGATTATGTTAAGTAAGCCTAAAAAAAGATGACAACCAGTTCATACACAGATTTCTCATTATATTGTGTATACACACACACCGGGACATCAACAAGGGTGTATACACACTATACTGAGAACCAAAGCAGCCCCAGATACATAATCGTATAACTTACAGTCCCCCACCATGACTACCTCATAGTCCAGTAGATCCACTCCTTGACCAAGGACCTCATGCTCTGTATTTGACACTAAAGTTTTACCTTAAAAATGAGACCCCCAACTACCTAAAGCCCCCATCTTTGTAACTAGACCATAACTCTACTGCTCTCATCTGGTTCACCCCCTCTATGTCAAGAGTCAAACTGTGTGGAAAAAGCCAAAGATTTTTTTTTTTTGAGTCCTTGAGAAAACAGCTGACTAAATTTGCCTGCCAAAAGATGTCAATTATTGAATTGATACCTGCTTCTAGCAAATATATGACATGGCCTAGTGTCTTAATTTTTGTCCCACTCAGTCAGTAATCTATAAAGTTGCCTTTAAATAATTTTATTGGACCAAATTTGTCATGTTTGCTTCAATTTTTTATTTTGTAGATTTCTTTTTAAGTTTGAATGGCTTCCCCATTTTTTAAATCAATTCTAATGTTCTGGGGAAAGGGGGAGCATAAACAGTACTTCCAGGCTACATTTTAAAGTTCTAGCGGAAAACTACATTTGTCTAAGATATCTCGGCTATTGACACGTGATGTTTTTATGTCGTACAGCGTATTTTCTCTTTTCACCTGTTTGCACTCTGCCATTGCACTTTGTAAATCTGAAGAACCACTCATATAAAATTTCTATTAAAGATTCTAGTGAAACATAAAGTTGTATTGCGTTCACCTTAAAACTTATTGGACTATGAATATTATCAGAGTACTGAATTGTATCAATTTGTTTGCAGTTAATATCAGCTTTGATAGTCATGTACCTTGACATAGTGAAGGATACTATAATGTACGAGTTATTGTCAGTTTTTATTTATTTTTGTTAGGAATTGGCAAAGATCACTATGGAAAAATAAAAGTATGAACACATACAAAGGCTGAAGTCTCTCTTCCTTTTTCCCTTCCGTATTTGTGTCCTAGCACATTAGGGGGCTTGAAAGTAGTGTCGCAGCTTTAAGGTGTGGCAACAAAAAGACACAGTGCTCTTAATTTGGGAAAGATCCCATATATGTACCTCATTTTAGGGGCTAATATTTTAAAGTGTTGCAACAAAAGGAGTCAGTGATTTTAGGTATGTGTTACCATGTTTTCAAAGAATATGCTAGTGGGTATTTTAATATGACCTATGACAAATGGCTTTTTAAGAACTACACCAGCCAGAAGAACACTCATGATTCCTCAAGCTGTGCCCCAAAGACTCAGTTTCCTGGCTTTCCATAGGAGAAAACAGTAGCTAGGCCACATGTGCTTCCTTGTACATTGCTCCAACAATCTGCAAGGCATTTCTTGTTGTCCCTTTGTAGTGGCTACTAAATGTATACTTGACCACTAAGTCACATACACCCAGATCCCCTCTAGAAGTCTTTACTAATTTCTGACCTCCCTGAGCCTTTGCTAGCTTGGGGACAGTGAGGCCATGGCCTATGACAACTGCATAGTAACTAAAAGCAATGGGTGGAGCTGCCTTGAGAAATGAGGTCTCCTGACCCTCCAGCCACTCCAAGTCTGACTGTGTCAGAGACAACAGAACTCGGTGGAGAGTTAGCATCAATCTAACTCAGAGGGTGTTTTGTTTTGTTTTTGGTAGGGGGAACAAGAATTATTATAAATTGGAGATTTTGAGATCCCATAGAAGCAGCACACTGAGTCAAAGTCTGTGTATGAGAACCTACAGGGCAAAGGGGAAAACTAGCAACACATTTACCTCTTGGCTCCCAGACATCACCTTCATCTTGTTTCTAGCTGTGGAGCCCTCAATGTCACCTCATCTTTCATGGTGCCCGTGTAAGCATGGGAGTATGTCCAGATCTCAGGAATTATTTCTGCATATAGCTACCTTATATTTCTCTCCATGTGACCCATGTCTTTGAAGGCCATTATGCAGTGGATTTACTGAGCCTCCATACCTCTACTGAGTTCCACTTGACTATATTTTACTATCTATCCAATATGTCACCTTCCACAGTCTCAGTATGGTTAATGGTAATGTGTTCAATAACTGGCATTCCCTTAAAAAAATCTCTCTGGCTTAACCAACTAGGCATCTGTAGGAAGAGTGCAGAACATTCAATAGAGTCAAATAAAAAGACAAAGAAAAGGCAGTTCTTGTGACTTATAAGGAAGACTATAAACTCCAGCTATTTTATATTTGACATAGCATGGGTTTGGGAAGTCAGAAAATCATAGCTTCACTTGGAAAATAGTTTTACCCAAGGAAGGACATTTTATTTGAGAAAAGAAACAGCTTTTTATCTATTATAAAACACATGAATCGATTAATGAATATTCCTCAAAGGAAAAGTAGGGTGTTATTTCTAGAGAAGAATGGATAAATATTAAGTAAATAAACACCAAGTATGTGGTACATAATTACAAATGTGTATAAGGGTTGTAGAGTTCTAGATCTGGAGCTGGGGAAATAGTTCAATTAATAAAGAGCTACCAAAGAAGCTTGAAGACCTGGGTTTGAATCCCCAGAATCATCATAAAAGTCCAACCCTGGTGGTGCACACTCGAAATCCTGGTGCTGACAAGGGAAAGGTAGGGGAATCCCTCAAACTCTCTGCCCAGTTTGTCTTGATTGATTGGTGGCCTACAGATGTCAGGCAAGATCTTGCTTAAAAAAATAAGGTGGAATGCAATAGAGGCAGATGCCTGACATTGACCTCTGGCCTCTACATACAGAAGCACGCAAGTGTGCATCCAACTACACAGGTGCACACACACATCCAGTAACACACACATGGGAATATTTTTGGATTAGCTAATTAGGTATAATCTAATTATCTGGGTGTATGAAATTGATGGGCCATTTCAGTTGTGATCAGAGAGGTGTAACTTGAGAACTTGACCCATAATTCTGTGGAAAAAGGGGGACATAGGCTAAGAAATATTGGTGATCAACACAAGTTCCAAAAAGTAAGGAATCCTTACTTTCTCCCCTAGCTTCTCTAGAAAAAGGGTGAGCTCAGGTAAAACCTTGAATTCTCTCTCTCTCTCTCTCTCTCTCTCTCTCTCTCTCTCTCTCTCTCTCTCTCTCTCTCTCTCTCTCTCTCTCTCTCTCTCTCTCTCTCTCTCTCTTCTTAGTCCAAATCTTGATTTAACCCAATGGGGGACTATATGAGCTTTCTGAGACGCAGAACTGTAAGATGATACATTAAGTTGTTAAAGTCACTAAATAAATCTGTGGCAAGTCATGACAAGTAAGGATCTAACATAATTGCTCTTCAGAGAAGATTGAGAGTGGTGCTTTGAGAGGACCCTCCAAGAGAAAGACAGGGAGACCCTCCAATTAAGTTTTGTAATGTACTAGAGTGAAACTGAACAAAAGACAGGCAGGTACTGTCTGGAGGAACGAACAATAGAGGGGATTTTATCTATAGTACGGAAGGACAGTCAAGTGATTAGAGTGGTTTGATATAAAACTGAGAAAAACAAAGGGGGAAATGATATTAATTTAATATGAGCATGTTTAATCTAAAGTGACAGAAGGACAAATAGGTAGAAATAGCATGCTTGATATATTGACAGAACCTCAAAATTACATACTGTATTATGATTTCACAAGTCACCTTTACATCTCCTAACTTTGTTTGCTAGCACACTCTGAGATGATGGATAAGGAGGAGTAATTACTACTTGAGAGAGAACTGTGCTGGGGTGTCAGCACTCACTTAGCATTGGGTTCTATGCCCAGCACCAGAACAAAACAAAACAGAAAAGAGGGAATATAATGTCTCAGAAGATTGTGATTTGCAAAGTCAGGAGCTCATCTAGTGTCCCAGAAATCCTGAGACCTTCATCTTACACCAGCACTGGCTTGGTGGGAACCTCATTACAGTAAATACTGTTGACGCCAGAGAAACATTTCCAGGGAATGGAGAGAGTAGGAAACACAAAATAAAACAAGCAAGTAAACACTGGAGTCCAAAGGGAAGTTGGTAAAGAAAAAGAGCCCTTGATGTTGGCACCTTTGATCCCAGCATTAGAGAGGCAGGGGCAGGCAAATCTCTGTGACTTTGAGACCAGTGTGACCTATAGAGCTAGTTCCAGAATAGTGAGAGTCTCACAGAGAAACCCTGTCTCTACAAACCCAAACCCAACAAAAGACAGAAAAGGAAATGGAGATCTTAAAGATAAAAGAAACAATATTCATCACTTCATTCAAGCATTCAAACACCAAGACTGTTCTACACATCTTATGTACACCACATCTTAAGGATAAGCAATAAAAGTAAAACTTGGAATTTATATTCTAGTGAGAGAATGGAGAAAATACATACTCATTACAATAATAGTGATAATTATTATATCCTTTAAACCATCCTATGAGGTGATTGTTTCCATAGATGAAGTGGGAACCAAGCATAACATACCCAGGTATTCCTGCATAGTGATGAATAAGATAGCAATACATAGCATGCTGTGACTTGGGACTGCCTTATCTGAGTTGGTTAGACAGTCATCTCTATGGAGATAACATATGAGCAGAGCCATAGAGAAGAGAAAGATGTGGGCAAACCAGCTTATAGATCCAAGTCTTCCTACTACTCTACCGGAATAGTAAGAGGTCTAATGTCCAAGGTCAATGTGATGAGCTGTAGGCCACAGAATGCTCTCGAAAAACTGTAGCACAAGAATGAAATCTGTAGTCAAGTAGGAAATTTAAGAGATACAAACTTTGTCTTTTATTAAAAACTTGAAATCAGTTTGAAATCATCACAGGATTATAAGTAGGGTGGTAATATAATTTATGTTTCAAAAAAGACTATAGTCTATTTGCCTTGTGAAAACAGACTAAACTAGGTCCCAAACCTAAGAAGTGAGTTGGGGGCACTTTAATTGCACCAATAATTGTCAGATATCTAGCACAAAGATAGCAGTTCCAGTGAGCAGTGGTGGATATAATGAAAAACAGCGAGTTTGGGATGTAGGCAGAGAATACTTTAAATCAGCAGGACTCACTGAAGGTCGTATACAAGAAGACAACTAAGAAAACATGATATAAAACTCGGGACAGAAAAATATTCCAGGATTTTCCACAATAGCCAGTCAAGTTCAAAATCAAGTAGAAGGAACAGGAAGAAAAAAGGCCATCCTTGGTTTGATTTCTGCATTTTCTGTGACTGGGAGAGTATTTCTGGTTGATGAGAAGGCAGAGGCCAGATTGCACCAGAATGAGGACTGATAATGGTTGCCGCTATTTATGTATGTATATGTGTACACACATATACATTACACACACACACACACACACACACACACACACACACACACACACATTCAGAATCACAGAGGGCAAATGGCATGCTGTTAGCAGTTCCATTATAGATTATCCAGCACTGGCATTAACCAGGCCCTTGGTTTTTCTCTGATCCTTTACACTGATGGACATGAAAAGTTAACTTCAGAGGTGAAAATTATTGATAGATAGAAATTAGGGGGAAAGCCACCATAGTCCCCTTACCCTGGTCTCTGACATGCCCGTCCCAGGTAACTGAGAGCTGGCTCTCTCCCTGGGTTTCAGGAAAGAGAGTGAACGAGTGAGTCATGTTCGTACATGCGATGCTGTCTAGCTTTCAGTGGGAGAACCTGGTTGTTGGAATATAAATAAGCCCCTTATCAGTGGGCAGGGCCTCTGTATACATGGGTGGAGCAGTGGAACAGAGGGCTGACCTGGAGAACATGCGCGGGAACTGCAAGGGAACTTCATTCACTCCAGAGGCCGTGGTAGCTCCTGGGTCTACTGGGAGTGCCACCCGCACTGGACCATGAGGACAGTTGGAGCTAATGGACATACATCTTAGCTGGCTGTCGTTATTGAGACAAGACATAACAACAAAATGCCAATCCACAGTCCTTTCTGCCTTTTAAATCTGCGTCATTTACAACTCTCCAGCAGGTCTACACCCTCCAATGTAGTGCTCCGTAGTTTTGGACCTAATCCCCAGTACTTTATAGCTAAACGTGTTTCTTTTCTGGCCATTTGCCACTCTATGATACATACTAGAAGAATTTACCCTTTATGACCAACATGATAAAATCTTTGCCCAAACTAAGACTATGGCTGAAAGAGTGGATTCAGTTCCACAGGATCAGAAATTTGAGCCCTAAAATAATTGGAGAAACCGACCTTGGAAATTAAATCATGAAGGGAAAAACTGAATTATTTTGAAGTCTTTGACACAGAGAAAAAGCCAGTGTAACATACGACAGAAGAATGGTTTGCATTATTTTTGCCACACTGTCCTGCCTTTGACTTCAGGCTTGAGAGACTTTCATAGGAGTCAAATCCCAGAGGCTGCACAGCTGCAGGCTGCAGCAGGGTTCCCTAGGTGTGCCTGTCAACGTAGAAAAACTGGGAGTCACAACGTACATATTACTATTGGCCAATAGCAGCAGAATTCTGTACCACGGTAGAGCAGTTATGGCATATGGTGTGTGTGTGTGTGTGTGTGTGTTTAAGACACTGAGGGTTTCATACAATATATTGTTGCTTAGGCAACTTTCCTTTAAAAAGTACATGCTAAATTAGTATTTTATTATATTATAATTGTAAATTTCCAGAAATTTATTAAGCTACAAATACTTGCTTCAAGATTTGTTTCGGTAAGATTTCAAAATATTGTGAAGTAAAAGTATAAAAGTTCCCCCGTTTAATTCTGACACCTTCAAACTGCTAGTATTAACATGCTGATCTATAGCCTTGTAGACTTTTACATGTGATCTTTTGTTCATCTAACAGCCAAGTTTTTACAGAAGTGAGCTGTTTTATGTGCACCATGCTGTATTTTCTGTTATCATCATTCAGCAACAGCATTTCACATGACATTAGAAAACATTTGGTAGCATTTTAATGACATTTTACACTTTAAAAAGACCATGCTGGGTGTATAGACTGCTTCCAGTTTTCCATAATTGTGTGGGTGTTTTGATGGCTTCTCTTAGAGCAAAAATCTCTAATTATTTCCCCAGAATCAATAGCTAGTAAATTATTTACAATAACATGTACAATTTTGGTTTTTGATACAATTCTCAGACAGCTGGTGACTATGGCTGTCAATTAGGATGGTAGGTTCATTATCAGCTTCTTCAAACGTGGATTGTGACAGAAGATTGAAAAAATGGACGTGGGGCTTCAAACAGGTAGTGACAGTTAAAGGCGCTCAAGGCACAGCCAGCGAAAGTCAATCCAACATCACATGTGTAATGAATCCAAAGTGTTTCTGGTAGTGTCTGCCCAGGTGACATCATGCAGCTTTGGTTCTGAACACACAACAGACTCATTTGGCACTGCACAAAGTATCAGGTCACTGAGAGCCATTACTGCTGTGTGAAACACTTCGGCCAGATCAGAGACCGTGGTGTGTTAGTAACAGTAGTGTTTTATTGTAAACACAAAGCTTATAAATATAATGGTTTAAGCACAGGAAAACAGGATATTTAATTCTCCTATTGTCATTTCACAGCATGTAAATATCAAATATCTTGGTATTGTATTGGGTTATACGTTTGACTTTGAAAATCACTGCTTGTGTTATTGCTTTGAGTTCAACTAAAAAAATAATCAAACGAACATTGTCTTGGGGTTAATATGGAACTTCCAATCATATACATATGAATGTAACATGAGCTTCTTGTCATTGATGATTATAAAATTAAAATGTTTGTAAACTCAGAGAAACATTGCAAATGCTCTGTATCAAACAATCAGCCAAGATCTAATTCTTCATATGAAGAACAACTTCAATTCACTAGAATGCACATTTGCATCATCTTTAATAGATGGAAAAAAATCTCTTGGACACAAAAGAATTTTTAAGTGGAAAGAGTTTAAGATGTTGGCTTCCTCATTCTACACTGCTCATGGATAAATTCTTTCTTCAATTTGGGGTGTCTTCCTGCTGTTTAAAAGCTTATGATTTATCGTGGGGAGAAAAAAAATGATCAAGAGAGAGACAGAAAGAAAGTGAAGGGAAGCTAGATAAATATATACAGGCTTAATGTTGATTACCTCTGGAGTGTGAGAATACCAATTTTGTAAACATTCATGTATTTTACAACTTTCTACAATTAACATTGAACTTTCACAATTAGAAATCTTGGTTAAAGAAACACACACAAGAAGATGTACTCTCCCATCTTAAATCAATCTTTTTTTTAAAAGAAAAAAAAAAGCTTAATTTTATCTATGTTCTACAGAACTTTCCAGATTCTATTACTCAACAGACAATTCTCCAAGAGTTAGCAGAAAAATCAGAGGATTTGGTAAATGGTTCCTTCACAGCTCAATGAACTTTCAGAACTGTTTTAGGATTTAAAAGTTGATTTTTAAAAAATTGAAATTAAGACTTTTTACCAGTCTGGGTTTTCTTCAAAAAATAGAATTTATAGAATATATACATATATACATATCATATATATATATATATATATATATATATATATATATATATATATATATGAAAGGGCTTTAGTAGAGTGGCTTACAGGAGGTGGTCAGGCTAGTCCAACAATGGCAGTCTCCCAATGGAAAGTTCAAGAACTCAGTTCTAAAAATTGTTTGCAGCTGGTCTTAAGTCTATACTGGAATCCCAAAGATGTAGACTCTAAAAAAGGTGAAAGAATGCCTAAGCAGGATAGATGATCTTGCCAGTAAAAGGAAGTCCAAATATTGAGCTCCTAGCACTGCTCTGGGACCACTCTATGCCACCATCCTCTTTGATATTGTTCAACATCCAGCCTTTGGATCTATGAGTCATCTGAGACTTACTAGAAAAGTTTTGTCATCCATACATTCAACCTCGTTTAGCCTTTAATTTTCCCAACAAACCCCTATGCTTTGCCTAAACTAATACTAACTGTGAAGCATTCAACAATGATATTTATCATCACCCTATAGAATCTGCAGTTCCTCCATCCCGGTTGGCTATTTTCTCTTTAACTGCCATGGAGAGTATAGAAGCAGCTTCATGCACATGTTTGATGAGTCATTCTTACTGTATAATGATCCATGCTCGAATATGCCCCCAAAGTAAAGCAAGACAGACCATGAAATACTTGCCTGAAGACACATGTGGAGACCCGTGTTGCTGACTCGCTTTCCAGTCACACTTTTCCTTTGTCTCTGTAAAGTGCAGGCACGTTTTCAAGATGAGGTTTCCTGACTGGCAGTGCTTCTTGGAATGAAACATAACTGTATGGGCAACTGCTCATAGAGTTAGCAGATTCTGTTAACAATGCTGCCTCCCAGGCTGGCGGGAGCTAAAAGGCTTTCCTTTTCTACAACGGTTGGAATGAAGACAACAGAAAGGCCAGTCTCTGAGGGAGAGAGCTCATTGATGTATTAGCACTCCATTTCATCAACACATAGCTGTGTGTCACGTGAAAAGAAGGTTGTCCTATCTAGAGAGGGTTTTTCTTGAGATCACAGAATGAAGGGAAAGTGCATACCCTGGAACACTACTGAATATGATCATCCCACATGGCAAGCTAGAGTGTATATGGTGGAGACAGAGAGAGGTTTGGAAGGCCACAATGAAGACAGTACATAGAAATAAGGCATGTCATGGAGATGGGGAAGGCACCAATATACAGCTTTTGCTTTGTTTCCATGTGTTCTCAAGTATCAGAAAATTCTGTAACTCATGTGGGGAAATGTTTAAAGCCATCCAGCCATATATAATCTCCCCTTTTCCAATAATTATCCTTCTGGTATCTCAGGATAGCTTTTCCAAAGATCAACAATACTATGAGCAGGATATGGCCCTTTTTGTTTGTTGTATTTTGAGTCAGCTCTCCAAAGAAATCATGTAAAAGGAGATAATGTAAATTAAGTCTGGTGCTGCTTCATTGGCATGCATAAGACTAAGAGAACTGAGTAGAACAGAGTAGTAGACGGAAGCAGCTAGGGAGACTATTAACCCTACCAGAAGGTTAGCCTAAGTTTCTGAGCTCAACTCACTTCCTTCCAGCACTGATAAGCACACACCATTTGATCTGATCAATGAAAAGCCACCAGGAACAGGTGAAGTTGGGCAAAGCCATGTGTGTTGGCAGCACAGTGCAGTCAAGAAGGATATTTCTGGGAAAAGGCTGTTAGCAAGGGCTCGTTCCAGGGCTTGGGCCTGACCTGGGTGATTTGGAGGATAAGTTAAAGAAGCACGGCTTGCCCTGCACTGGGTACCACCACAAAGGGCGGTTCAATAACAGAGCGATAAACACTTTAAAGTCACTCACAGGAGCTGAGAGAAGAAGGTGTTTGGTAATTTTTCATGATGGTTTTGAAACCTTGTCATGAGTTTACACTTTGGGGTAGTGGCTTTATTCTTGCCATGTTTCACCACGGTTATGGATGTTCCCCCTTTCTCCCTGAGTTTTATCTGAATATCATTTATGTTCTGTGGGGAATGTCAGAGCCCAGCTGCCATGCAAAGGCTTTTAAAATTGTCTTACTCATGCTTTCTTATGTCACTTATTCCTACATTCAACATCTATGTATGCATTTCAGGTTGGTGCACTACCATTTGGGATGAAGAAGGAGAATGGAGAACAAGCAGACAGGTCCAGTTCAGGAAGCAACATGGGTCACCGTGCCTGGGCCAGACTCCTGGCTTCATCATTGTCTCTCTGGGTATTTCTGACACAACTGCTATTAAGCACGTACTAATTAATTATATGTACCATTATCACTAGAGAAGACAGATTTTGAAAAATCCATAAAAGTATGAAATGCTACAGGAGGAGTTGCAGAGTTGGTGTGTATGAGAGAGACTCAAACAACTCTGGGAGAAATAGGTAAGTGTCCCAGAGGAAGAAATACTTAAATTGAGCCTTGATATATTTTAACTAAGTGTATCCTATATGGGTAGAAAAGAAAATTTGAGAAAATAAAACTTAGAGGGAAGTAAGTAACTAAGATTGGAAGTTCCAGAAGAATTCCTGTTTGGTCTGTCTCGATTTATTCCTGATGGGGTAACAGTGGAGCTGGTATTCTAGGCTGTGACCTATTAGAAGGTAGACAAAAATGTTAGGCATTGGAAAAGCAGATGTACAATGTGTTTCAATGGAGGTCTTTGCTGGCACAAGCTATGAACACATGTTTGACTTTGCCTGATGGAGCTAAGCTTAAAACAATCAAACAAACAAAATTCTAGCCTAACAAATAAGCTCCCTCAGCTGCTGTTCATGTGATTCATAAGAAAGGAAACATGACATTACTTGAAAGGATAAGAGTATTTTCTATTAAGAGAGCTGAAGAAAATGAGAGGAGGTGAATGATTGGATTCTCCCAAACCCTGGATTTCTGCTGACACCACCCTGCGCTGTGTGGCTTCCTCTGGACATTTCTTTAACCTTTTCTTTACACCTGGCCTCTTCTAGGTCACTGTTCTAACAGGACACTAATCACACATAAACTTTGTCAGATTATAACACCAGAATATGGCTATTTAGATCCTTTTGAGATTGAAGCTTGTAATTTTACATCTGATTGGAGGGAGCAAGGCCTTCCATACTTTTTAAATAAACAGCTGATTGACATCTATCAGAAGAACCTATTTACTTCCAACATTCTGCGAAACTAACACACCAAGGGATTTCCATGGTATTTCATGGAATGTGCATTAGAAGTATTAACAAACCATGGATGGCTGGAATAGCAGTGCTTTGTTTAAGTCACGTGAGGAAACTCCATTTCCTCCCTGATGATGACTTGTGTGGATAGGTACATGTGTTGAAAGCATACACACTTGCATGCTATGCTGTCTATGCCTAGGGTTTTCCTACAGAAGTGGAAAGACTAAGAAAGGCCACACACCTCATGAAATCAAGAATTATAGAACAGTCTCTTTCATATCCAGGCTCAACATGTCAGAAATTCAGGGATCAAAACCTTCTCATCTTCAAAAACATCCACTTCTAGGAAAATTTAGTTAATCCCAACTATCTATTAAAGTGGATATCATTTAGATGACACAAGACAGGGGAACAATAACCAGTCACAAAAAAAAAAAATAGATAACTCTTCGTACAGTATTTCCCACAGAACTGTTTTATCTGTTAACTTTGTGTGTATCCATCCTGATCACACATTGTTTGAACTGAACAAATTTAATCAAGAATTTCTTGGAATAAAACTCATTATTTAGAAGCACTCCTAATGGTAATGAGAAGAGATCTGAGAACAAAGGCCTTGCCCACAAAGTCACTGAATGAACCTTATAAGACAGAAGTGCCTGGCCCACATCCAGTAAACATGCTTGGATGCAATGCTTTGGCCTCCATGTGATGATTTTTTAAAAGTCTCTGCTGTTGGATCTTTGTACAGCCAGGCAGAAAAGATGGCAGGCCAGATGCTCTGCCTCTGCTGCTTAAGGGTCTGTAGGAAGCCAGTCGGAGCAGTAGTTCAGACATTGAAACTCCTGAGGGACAGAAAACTATTTATAATAATCACATACATATATTTAGCACATATACTTTTCTTTCTGTTTGACTCATATTAATACTTTATTTTTATTTTTTATACATTAGGTTTCAACATTTTTCAAGGATTGATATTATATTGAATCCTCATAAAATGTCTATTTTGAGAAATAAAAGTACTTCTGTCATTTCCTTGTATTTACTAGTGGTTTTAACTTTCCTCAGATGAAGCAAAAGTTCTCTAAGGTTAATTCTTGTGTGTTATTTGCCTTTCTACTAGATGTGCTCAACAAATGCTGTAACCTGAACAATGTTCATTCTGGCAATTTCTCTTGAGTTATTAGGCTCGCCTCAGTGAATTCTAGGCACTCCTCCATCTGGCCCTGGCACTGGAGGCACAGTGAACTCGAGTGCAAGGAGCTTATACTCCAGGAAATGAATTAGACACTTGGATCTCAGCTTCCAGGATGACACCACACCTCACATCAGCAGAAATGTGCCCCGGCAGAGCCCCGAGACTGCCATGAGCCAAAACATACCAGAGCCTTGCTTTGTCAAATGAGCAGTCTGGAGCCAGCCTGTTGGAGATTGCTACAATCCCTCTGTCTGTTTAAATGAACAAGTTACAAGAAATTTGAGCTTCCTCTTACAAAGAACACAAGTGTCACAGTTATAAGAATGCATTACGCAACACAAAATTTCAGAAACTTAAAATCCTTCATAGATGTTCATAAAATTGTGAGTGAGCATGTGTGTGTGTGTGTGTGTGTGTGTGTATGTGTGTGTGTGTGTGTGTGTG
>NC_034602.1:79719912-79735507 GCF_900095145.1 Mus pahari
GAGAGAGAGAGAGAGAGAGAGAGAGAGAGAGAGAGAGAGAGAGAGAGAGAGAGAGAGATCATTGGCATCTTTATGGGAAACAAAGATGGCCTTCCTTGAAGTTATATAAAATGGAAGAAAGTTAAGAAAAGCCTGAAAATCTCAACTCTTGCCCTCTCTCAAAATGATGTAGTATCTGACATTATGTCATCTTTTAAGGCAAAGAGCAAATAAGTCTGCATTCCATATTCAGGGGAAATAAGGCCTCATTGGTGGCTCATTACAATGACAGCTGGCTCTGAAGAATAGAGATCTGAGATGCAGCCTCACTGCCTGTCTCACTCCAGGGCTGTCCTTGGAAAGGGATGAGATAAACAAGGAACAGCCACCAGTTCCCCTGCCTTACTCAGATCACATCCTGGTTCATGAGTGCCTCCATGTGGGACAGACTCAGTAGGTTTAGCCTAAGTAAATTTGCTTGTAGATAATACAATCCTACTTGGATTGTTATTGGTTCTGGGATCAAAGATTCTTTAGGAATATTAACTAGGTAACCGGGGCAATGGAGAAGATTACATCCAGAAATAGTTGTTCTTGGTGTGGAACCAAATAATATCTCTTACTAGGTAATGGGGTTATGGAGAAAATCATGTCCAGAAACAGTCGTACTTGGTGTACAAGATAATTTCATTAAAACTGCTGATTGAAAAAAATGCAGGTATGTTTGAATAAGAATGGCTCCCATAAGTTTATATATATGAATGCTTAGTCATCAGGGAGTGGCATTATTTGAAATGATTAGAAGGATTAAGAGGATTAAGGATTAGTTCATTTCAAACCAAGAGTCTTTTTCCTGCCTATGGATCAGAATGTAGCTCTGTTATTTCCCCAACACTATGTCTACCTCAAGCGGCTGTGCCCCCTGCTGTGATGATAATGGACTAAACTTTTGAAACACAGTAAACAAGCCCCCAATTAAGTGCTTTCTCTTATAAGAGTTGTCTTGGTCATGGTGTCTCTTCACAGTAATAGAACAGTGACTATGACAGCATGCCATGCTGAGACCAAGTGTATGTGGGGTGGTGGGTAAGGGTTAGTTTGAGTCATTTGTCCAAACCCAAAAGTCATTTATAAGAATGGAAAAGTATTAGTCTACTTTCCAATTTCCTTCTAACTCAAGTTATTCATCATAATGACCACAATCACTTTAAAAGGTGCCTTGAAAAATTCATCACAACAGGTTAGAATCTCAGTGTCTGACCTAAAATTAGCGTTTTGTTTGTTAATATTCTTTACTGTTTTACAAATGCTATTCTTAGATTATATGCTTCTCAAAGTCTATCCACACCAATCTTCTATTGTCCTTTCGAGTGAGGTAATAAAAAATATCGACTGAGGGAGCAGGAGGGGAAATCGCTACATAATTTAACAGCTGGCACATATTGGGTATCACTTTCTTTTTCTGAGGAGGAGGAGAATGGTGATCCACCCACTTTTTTAAAGACTGGAAACTGATTAAGAGTGCATAATCATCGTGACGTGCAAACAGAGGAGAATTCAGCAGCTGCCTCATTGCCTTGTTGTTAAGATAAAGATGCTGATTGATACTTAAAGCAAAGGCATGAGAGATTATAGTGAGAGAGCAACAGGGCTATATTGGCAGCATCATTATTTGGAGGCCCACGTTTAGTTCTATCTGTTCTCTAATGCCCTGTGTATTACTATCCAGAATGCATTATCAAATAGCAAGTCTGAAAATTTCCAGAAGAAGGATAATCACCATTTATTATTATAACATTGCAATACTGAAACTTTTGGTAATTAGTTTTAAGGCTAGACATATATGTATACTGTAATACCTAAATTAATAATTATGCAAGCTGTACTTGGCACATTTTAATAAGCACAATGTCATTCTTAGGAGTATCAAACATCGGAGCCTTTACAAATTGCATGTATTTGAAGAGATCCTCCTGAAGTTTTATTAAATAGGCAGGAAAAGATTAGACCTGAAGACCAAAGAAAAAAGTCAATTCTATTGGACAAAATTTTTTGCCCTCATCTAGTGATATATTTCACTATCTCATGTCACCAGTTTCCCAGAATTAGAGTATTTCTCATTAATTTCTTCTCCTCCCTTTGATTATGGTTTGTATGATTTAAAAACTGATATTTTTTATTTCTTTTGGGTTGAAGCACAAGTGTGCTGTTGTGAAACTGAAAATAAGGCCATGAGTTTTAAGATCAATCATTAAAAGCTTTGTAATGGCATTATTTTTTCAAAGTCCAATGACCAACCAAACCAACTAGGGTGTTTGTTGCACAGGCAAGTTCCAAGAGTCCTCCCTGGGTGCAAGGAGTCGAACTTCCCTGACACCACTGATTATTTTGGATGAGTACTTCACTTAATTGCTGATAATATTAAAGATTAATTTCTCTTAACATTTTATGCCAAGCATGATAAAAGTGGGCCACACTTGAAGGCTTAGGTTGATGGGGAAGGCTTAGATTAATTGTCTCTTATGGAAAAATGTCATTAGACTCTCTAGTAGAGTCACTAAGAAACATTTCAATAGACACATGGCAGTGATAGTGGTGGTTGTGGTAATCATGGCAGAATTATACTAAATGTTATTTTCTGAGGCAAGGTCTCTCAGTATAGCCCAGGCTGCCTCAAACCTAAGATCTTCCTATATAAGCTTTAAAAGGGCTTGTCTTATAGGAATGTGCCACCACCATTGCATTAATTTTTGACCTAAATGTTAGAGTTTATTGAATCTCTGATTTCAAAGGCGTTACGGACCTCCATGTTTCCTCTGTCCAAAATGATTACTGTGAGGATTTATTTATTTTTGTTTATGTATTTGGATGTTTCCCCAACAAGTATGTTTATGTACCCTGTGCATGCCTGGTACCCAGAGATGTCATTAAGAGGGCATCTGATCCCCTGGAACTAGAGTCACAGATGATTGTGAACTGTGTCATGGATGCTGGGAATAGAACCTGTGTCCTCCAAAAGAGTAGCCAGTATTCTTAACCGCTGACCTTCCCCAGCCCCCACTGTGATGATTTAAAATGGCTGGCATACTCTTCATTTCTGTTCCATATGAAGGGAATTCTTCCGACCACCCCAAGGCTATATCCCTTCCTTTCTCACTTATTTAGATTTATTTTCTTCCTGTATATATTAATATATGTTTATATATTAATTTCTTTTCTCCACCAGAATGCTCCACCAATGAGAGAAATGTGCTTTGCCCCTGGCTCCATTCCAGGTACTGAGAGGATGGCAGCAGACAGGTGAGAAATCTTGGTAAGTGCTTGCTGAACGTGTACAAGTTGACACCAGTGGCTGGTTGTTAATCCCTCAGCAAACACATGTTTTTCAGTGACATGAATGGGAACTGAAATGTGAACTTGTAAAACCTCAACTCACCCCATAATTTTTCATGCCCCGGCAAGGTTACTTCCAGAAAGAATGTGCTGAGGGTAATTTTGGGCCCAAAACTGTAAGTCACATCCAAAAAACATGGTCTCTATGTCTGTGCTATGGGCCCATTGGCATCTGTCACTCTGCGTGAGCCTGGTGGTAACATCATGTCACTCCTCTCTTCCCAATCCTTCAATGCAGCCCTTGGTGTCCTAGATAAAAGGCACCCAGGCCTTTGCATGCATTGGTGCCACCTGAACTCTTGCCATGTTGATGTTTCCTTGATCATCTTCTTCTATGGAGCAAATTCTACCAGACTCAAAGCCAAGTCAATGCTGTTGTCCTGCTGAACTCTCCCTTGACCCTGCTGTAGAGACTCCCACTCAGTCTTCATGTAGAAACTGAAGTACTGTGCTTTCTCAGAAGCCTCTCCCAATTCTGACATAGACTGGCTCTCTTTGAAATGCCTGTATAACATTCTAAGGTACCAGACCATAGCATTTATCACAGTTCATTTGGCTGTTCGGTACAATTATTTTTTTAAAACAACTTAACTAAACTGTTTTTAATAGGTTCTTTGTGGGTTTTTTATATCACTAATAATTGCACAATATTGTCAGTCAATCAAGGAATGTCATCTGAATGAAATAATTGTCTCAAAAGAACTTCTAGCCAAGGGGTGTTAAATTATTTACTATATACAATTATGCGTGCTTCTGAAATCCCACAATGCTTGATGTTTTTAAAAAACAATTTTTATTAAATCAGTTGTTCTCATTTTGTTGTTAATTACAACTCTCAAGCAAGATCTGGTTATTCAGTCTAATCCTTCCTGAGATAAGTGCAATTATTTAGCCATGAGCAGGGTGTACTGTTCATCGTGGGAACCCAAATATGTGCCCAGTTTTTATGGATACCCAACCCCAGTTCTTCTCACTGAACAGTTCTCTATGATGGAACCTCTTAAAGGGGTTCCATCTTTCTTGAAGATCTGAGCACTTATATCTATACTTGGGATTCCTAGTTTGTTTTTACTGTCTGTTTAAAGGTCGTTGGAAAGAAGCTAAGTCATTCAAATACTACAAATTCAATTTAGTAATACTTAAAAGGCCTTTTCTTTCCTGGTCCCAGCTTTGAGACCTTATAGGACAACCCATGTCTTTGACAACAAGAGCAATGACACAACTATCTCTTTAACATGTCCCGCTGGCCTTGACACTTGAACAAGGCTTAGACATGCCTTGGCCTGTTCCCTGAGTCTTCTCTCTCTCTCTCTCTCTCTCTCTCTCTCTCTCTCTCTCTCTCTCTTCCTTCTGGCTTCAGGCAGATAAGACAGCTCTTAACTCTGAGAAAGCTGCATCAGCTATAGAATTTATGTCATTATTTGCTTTGAATCAAAGTTCATCGCTTACCCCGGCATTCCAGATATTGGCCTTGTTTCTTCTAAGTTGTCTTAGTCTTTGCTAAAGTAAACCTCAGGTGACATTCATAGCCTTGATTAACAGGAAAGTCAGTGAAAGGCAAAAATTCTTTTTGTGTGAAAGTCCTCAGTACCTTTGAAGACATGCATAAAATGTGAGTCACCAATGTGAATGAATTCATTATGTCTCACTATGATTTTACCTTTGATTATGAACCTTTTTTTTTTTGAAACAGGATCTCATGTAGCCCAGGTATACTTTTAACTTATTACATAGATGAGGATGACCTTAAACTTCTATATTTGTTGCCTTCCTCCATGTACTGGTCTTACAAGAGAGGGCCACCTCACCAGTTAATGCTGTACATACTGAACTTACAACCCAGCTCTAAACATTAACCGATTTATATATAACAATTACAATTATTGAAATCATTGTAGCATTTTAGAACTCTGTTTTTCCGCTTGTTTTAGGTTATATCCAATTCTGATATCCCTTGCTTAAATTAGGGTGCTATGCCAAATGGGAAGTCAGAAGCTCTATGAAATGATGAAACTATATGTTTGTCTACACAATCTTTAAGAAAAGGACAGCATTTAAGAAGATTAGAATAACTGAAAATTCCCAACTTTTTTCATTAAAAATAATAATGGGCCATGAAGCTCGCTCAGAAGTAGTATACACGCCGTCATCTAGTTTTTAATTTTTCCAGGCCTATTAAATAAATACGTACTAAGTTAGAGCAATTAGACTTTAATTAGAAGTATAATTGGAACTTCCTGTGTATCTTGTCAGGCACCCCATTGTGATTCAGTGGGTTCGGCCCTTTGGTCAGCTGTTGTCAGTGCTGATGGTTTTGGGCTGGGAGCCAGAATCCTGTGACTGGCAGAGACTGAGAGCCCAGCAGAGACTGGGGGTGGCTGAACTTCTCACTTAAAAAGATGCACTGAGCACCTAGCGTGTTCTAGATGTTCATGGTGAATAAGACACGTCAGAGGCTACATGCACAGTCCTGTGATGCCAGTCAGCTGAAGAGCAGGCATGTCCTTCCTTGTCTCAGTTGTGTGGGGACAGATGAGGTGGACGAAAGTGTTTTAGGCATCAGTGGTTCTGTTTCTATAATGGAAACTCTATAAAGAATGTTTTAGAGATGAAAATCTAAGACCAAGTGGCCCCATCTGGCCTCTGTTTGACTCCACTGCATCACAACAGGCAAAGAGGTAGAACGTGGAAACCATATGAATAAGGGGCCAAATTCTCATTTATTGACCAAAAAAACTGAGACGGCAAAAGCTCAGCATTCATTTCCTCAAAGGCTACCACCCTAATAATGGAACTACTTCACACTAAGGCTCTCTGTCTCTCTCTGTCTCTCTGTCTGTCCCTCTGTCTCTGTCTCTGTTTCACTCTGTCTCTCTCTGTATGTCTGTTGTCTGTCTGTCCCTCCTTTCTTCTTTTCTTCCTTTCTTTTTTAATTTTTGAAGGACTTTTTGTCACACAACCTGTCCCCATGGTCCAGACTGTCCCTGAACACATGGAGTCCTCCCTAAACCTCTCAGATATTCAGGGATTATCAGCTGAGCCAACACTTAAAGTTGCCAACAAGGACCCGAATTCCAATACACAACGCTACAGCAGATAAACGATCTCCAGACTGTATCTATAGAATTCAAAATTATCACATACACCATGAAGAATGCCAGGGAGAAGATTCACAGTTTTATAGTGCGGTAAGCAGAAGAAAGCCACAGTATTTGAGGGGAGCACACATGGTGACTAGACAAAGGGAGGGAGAAACGTACTTTCTGGCAGATGGATGTCTCAGGCAGCGATCAAAGACATGAAAATGGAAGGTGATCAGTGTAACTAAAGTACAGTAAAAATAGAGGAAAGGGGCTAAGAGGTGAAGTTGGGGTTCAGCAAACAGCTGACTTACTATCTACCAATACTTTGGGAACATAGCCAGTGTCTGTGGTAGCAACTTTAGTGTGGACAGGGAGAAGACAAATCACACCAAATCTTTCAGTTAAAATATCAATATTGCCGGGCATGGAGGCAGAGGCAGGCGAATTTCTGAGTTCGAGGCCAGCCTGGTCTACAGAGTGAGTTCCAAGACAGCCAGGGCTACACAGGGAAACCCTGTCTCGGAAAAAACCAAACAAAAGATCAATATTTCTTCCTCTAGAAAAACTTCTAGTTACTACAGTATCACAATCCTGATTATAGTGTAATACATTTTTTTTTCTGGAGATTGTAGATGTATATTTGGAAACCAAAAGGTCTTTGTTATATTTATTGTTGAATTCCTTTAGAACAAGCATTTTCAAAACCACAGCTATTGCATCTGAATCAAATTCAATTGTGTACAACACTGTATTTTCTTTTCTTTTTTTTTTTAAAAAAAATAGATATTTTCTTTATTTACATTTCAAATNTTATCCCCTTTCCTGGTTTCCCCTCCAAAACCCCCATCCCCTTCCCCCTGCTCACCAACCTGACCACTCCCACTTCCTGGTCCAGGCATTCCCCGATACTGGGGCATAGAACCTTCACAGGACCAAGGGCCTCTTCTCCCATTGATGACCGACTAGGCCACCCTCTGCTACATATGCAGCTAGAGCCATGAGTCCCACCATGTGTCATCTTTGGTTGGTGGTTTAGTCCCAGGGAGCTCTGGGGATACTGGTTAGTTCATATTGTTGTTCCTCCAATTGGGCTGCAAGCCCCTTCAGCTCCTTGGGTCCTTTCTATAGCTCCCCCATTGGGGACCCTTTGCTCCATCCAATGGAAGGCTGTGAGCATCCACTTCTCTATTTGTCAGGCACTGGCAGAGACTTTCAGGAGATAGCGTTATCAGGCTCCTGTCAGCAAGCTCTTGTTGGCAACCACAATAGTGTCTGTGTTTGGTGGTTGTATGTGGGATGGTTCCCCAGGTGGGGCAGTCTCTGGATGCTTATTTCTTCTGCCTCTGCTCTACACTTTGTCTCTGTAACTCCTTCCATGGCTATTTTGTTCCCCCTTCTAAGAAGAATCAAAGTTTACACACTTTGGTCTTCCTTCTTCTTCAGTTTCATCCCAACACTGTATTTTCATTATTCATACATCCAGTTATGGACATCTACGTTGGTTCCATTTCCTTGTTACTGTAAATGGGTGGATCCAGAAAAAAACTATTAAATGAGGTAACCTAAACACAGAAAGATAAGATATGCATGATCTCTTTCGTATGATGATCGAAGACTATAAAGTATACTTTCATGGAGAGAAAAATGTCTATTGGTGGGTAAAACCTAAAAACTAGAAAAAATAGACCAAGATGGGTTAAAATTACCTTATGAGGAATGATAGGAGGTAGACATGGGCCATGAGAAAGGAAAAACTTCTAAGTAAGGTAGAATACAAGAGGGGGTTGGGGGTAACAGGGCAATGGGTGGGGTAATGGAGGTCAAAGAAGAAGAGGAATCAATAAAACATATTCTGTTTGGAAATACTACAATGATATTTAATACCTTGTATGCTAATTTTAAAAGGATACTTTAAATGAGAGTTATTCATTTGAGGAACACTGAGATCACATCTTATATCGCTCATTCATTCATTTCATGTGGGCACACACCAATGAATTCTCATACGTAGGATGTGAACTCATGTTGTGTTTCTGTTTATTTTAATTTAAAGGATGTAGCATTATACTTAAAAATCCCTTAGGGAGAGGGCTTCTTGGGATGCAACCTCCTCTGGAGGACTTATACACAGAGAATAGTCAATGGGGTGGGAAAGATACTCCCTTTGGTGCCCCTGGCCCTGAAGGTGACTCTAAGGGCACTCCCTGAATCACATGTATGTGGAAAGAGGCAGGAAAGTGCAATTAGGGCCTGTCTGGGCAAAGGAAGCAGTGAGTTATAGTGGGAGGCCCAACAAGAGCAGAGCAGGCAGAGAGCACAACTGAGGGGCAGTCTACAGACCTACAGAATGTCACAAAGAAACCATTGTTATATATAATTGATATGCACTAATCATTTTAAGGCCTCTAATTTCATTATCTTTTGTATAGAAAGTATATTATAAATTCAAAGAATTTTTAATCCCAAAGATGTAACTTTGCATTTAGACACAATAAATGATGAGAAATGTCATGGATGTGTGGAAGTGGCAGGAACCACAGAGGTGACCCTTCAGGGAAATGTTCCCAGTGCGTGTCCAATGCAAATATAAAATGCAGAGAGACTTTGGATCTCCTAAAGCAACCGACAATGATTGTGTTCTATACTAGTTCAAAGAAGCCACTTTTGGCTTACAGTTAACTTGATGCCATTAACATTGTATTTCTTTTCTTCCTGGGACAAATTCTTCCTCCCCATCCTTTGTGAAGAGAAGACCTAACTTGACAAAGAACAATGCTCTTCAACCTAAGTAGGTCTTGTGGTTTTTTTTTTTTTGCTCTCCTCCAGAACCCAGCCTGTTGCTAACTGTGGTTTGGTGCTTAGGGACCACAGTCACCTGTTAGGACACTGAAGACTGTTTCTGTTCCCCCAACACTTGGTGTGTATCTATGGGTGTGGGAGTGAGATGGCTTAAGGGCTCCATGGCTTGCTTTGTCCCTCTTCCCCAGTCCCTGGCAGCATGCCCTCTGATGCCCGGTGACTCATCCATTCTCCTGAAGCCACTGTCTCCTCTGGACGTGGTCCATGTTTTCCCCACCTTCCCATTTCCTCTGCCTGGAGCTCTTACCCTAAGACAGAGAGATGCTTTCCTAAAGAGAAGAGTGATATCATATCCTTTCCAAAACTGTTTATCTTATCCCTGGTCCATGATGCATCCAGCAAGTCTAATTTCCTTTGGATGAGAGAGATGCCATTAACTTTGTCATTGAATCAAATTAACTTTAAATGTACTACAGCATCTTTGGTAATGAGAAGAGTTCACAGAAGAGTGCTTCACAATAAAGAAAGTGAAGTAAAGATTTATTCCTCCCTACCCACTGTCATACATAGTAAGGATTTTTACCAATGTTTGTCAAAATAGGTATATCTGTAGAAGACAAGCCTTCTGGGTCACCTCAAATGTCAAGTGTTCCTCTCTTAGCATACAGTAGTGAGGTTTATTTCTGGGGAAAATGATAGTTATTTTCTGATTTATCTACTTCTGTGAGGCCAAAAGTTAATAAGAAGTTATTTTTTTATATTGATTTTTAAAAATAAGAACACTGATAAATAAAGGGAAGAAAACAAGATCATGCACAAACAAGCTAAGTTAACTCTAGAGATCACAAAGGTCACATTTTCCAAAGTGACTTTCTGTGTCCTCATCTTGGTTGGGTAGGACCAGAGACTAGAGTGAAGAATGAGAGACTGGAGCCAATGGCATCACAGTATTCTCAAGTGGGCGTTGGAGAGGAACGTCATTTCCATATTCATGCCTCAGCAGAGTGTGAGACAGGAAGGCTGGTTGTGTGAAAACAAAGGAAGATGTGTGAACAGAAGTCCTTTGTCCCTGCACTTACTGTGGACCTTCCTTAAGTGCTCTGGAAACCATGTGACACAATGAAGTGGAACTCAGTATATCAGCTGGTCTGTCTACCTACTCTGTTACAGGGAAATGTGTGGTAACTGTTCCCTGGCTTCTGAAGGGATCTAGCTCATATCTTTGCAACACTACCTTCTTCACTCATTGTCCATGACTATTAGTTCCATCAATGCATGCTCTACAAGTGTTCTAGGAAACCATAATGAACAAAGCAGTAGTTCCATGCTCAAAGCTTGGCATCTGCAGTTCTCATCACCTTGAATGCCAAGTCCCTTATACTTACAACATGCTATAAAGCTGTCTCCTCATCGTTTATCCAGCCCAAGTGTGATCTATGCTTTCCCCATCCGTGCACACAGCAGCATCATCTCAGTCTGCAAGTCCGTTGATTCTTTTTTTTTTTCAGTCTTACCACCTGTTGAACTTTTGTCTTTATTTACTTTTTCATTCTCTATACAATGAGAACAAAGAGCACGTTCATCTATTCTACAGCTTATCTCTACCTAGGATGCTGCCTTGCCCATCATAGGTACGTGGTTGATATTAGTTGCACTATTGTCTGAGTGAAGCAAACAGTGATTTAAGCTACAGCTGCTTGCAATTGTGCATTATGCTGATAACATTATCTTATATGAAGTAGAAAACAGCTTCTGTGTTGCATTATATTAACTATCCAGTTGAGGACTGCCCCAGATGCAAGTAGGAAAAGTGAGGTGAGTAAGAGGGGGTTTTTAGCTAAAACTCAGAAGCTGAGGAAGGCCTGAGGAGTGTCTGTGTTGACTGTTTATTCATTTCTGTTTTCCAGAGAAAACATTTTTACTTGCCTTGCCAGGAACCATTTTAATTCATTTTAGTGTGTGTGTGTGTGTGTGTGTGTGTGTGTGTGTGAGAGAGAGAGAGAGAGAGAGAGAGAGAGAGAGAGAGAGAGAATGCTTGCACGGGTGTGAATACATGTATGTATGTATGTATGTATGTATGTATGTATGTATGTAGAGGCCTGAAGACAATGTTGAGTGTCTTCCTTAGTTACCTTCAACCTTATTTTTGAGACATGTTCCCTCACTGATACTAGAACTTACTGATTTAGCTAGATTGACTGGCCATCAAACCTGAAGAATCTTTATGTTTGTTCCCAATGCTAGGATTACAAGTATGTGCAGCTATGACCAGCTTTTTCTGGATGCTTAAAGCCCTTATGTTTAAATGAAAAGCTCTTAATCATGCTATCTGACCCAAGGACCACTGTTCTTCTTTAAGATAAGATAAACAGTGGTTACATGTGGTTGAATTGATAGACATCCCAGTTCAGGATTCAGTGTATGAAAGGAACTTACCCTCAGTGGTACCCACCATGGACATAGTGTAATCACTGCTCCCAAAACTAACCCCATTAAACACTCCTTGCCATCACTTACCCAATGAGGACACTGAGGATGGGTTTCAAGTATCTTAAAATCATATTGCTTAATATTAAAACTGATTTTTAGCTCAGATTTATTGTTACTGAGACATGGTGGCATTCCATATGGATCATAACAAAGGGAAGAGAAAGCTGTCTCCACAGCATTTGCTCTGCTCCTTACTGTGGGTCTTATATCACATTCAAGCATGATGACCTGAAACCACCGAGTGGCTTGGAGCATGGAGGGAAATGTGGCCATGTGTTAAAGGAAATGCATCATGAAATTAGGCGGCATACAAACTAAGGTTTGAAGTGTGGAGATGGGATGAGAAACGAAGGCAGAGGGCATTAAGTGAGTAGATAGTGTAAACCTGTTCATGCATGAGCTCAGCTTACAGAAAGAGAATGAGATAGGCAAGACAGCCTACTGTTGTTCCTGGGCCTGGATCTGTCCTTCAACCCAGTGCGCCTGTGGTCCTCATTGTGTCCTCTCTCAACAGTCCTGCTCCTTCTCCAGCTTCCTGAACTAGCTCCGTGTCTCCTGGGATTGAGGAAATTTCCAGTGTCAGCAGGAAGACACTGGGTAAAGGCAATTGCTACCAAGACTGGCTGCCTCAGTTGATCCCCAGAGCTCACGTTTGAAGGAGAAAACTGACTCCTGCAAGTTGTCCTCTGACCCAGACTACCTCCCCCTGAATAAGTAGTTAAGTGTATGAAAATCCACAACCATTTAAAAGAATAATAATGTGTTAGCAGACACCTGGGGGGTAGACCACCAACACCAGCCCTTTTCTGAACATTGCTTCTTTCTCTCCCTCTGCAGTATGGTAAATAGAAGCTTATGTAGTTCTGGCATTTAGAGACCTCTCTATTCATCTTACCGAGAACCTGAGTCCATTTCAAATGTATTCCCATCTAGAGCCTTACTTACTACTGGACTCCATTTTCAGTGTCAAAAGTTTTGACATAGACAACACACCCATGGTACCACTACTCTAATAAAACATTATAAAATAGCCCCCGAAAGTTCTTCAAGCTTCTTCCCAATCAGTCCCCCACTTTATTCAGCTCCCTCCACTTCTATCCATTCACTTGGCCTGTTCTTCAGCTTCATATGTTTGGAAAATGTTGTGTTTATGATTTTCCTGGCTGTTTCACTTCATGTGAGAGTCTGACTGTCACAGAGTATATCATTCTTCTTCCTGAATACTAGTCAGTTATAGAACTCTACCACAATTTGCTTTCCTGTTTGAATGTTTAATGTATATTTGAGAGTCTTTCCATTCAGAGTCATTGTGGCAAAGATGATGATACATAGACTGTATATGGTCTTCAGTAAATACATAATGGCAGAATATTTGTTCTTAAATAGAGATGTTCTTAACTTTAATAGAAACTGCCAAACAGTTTATACAAAAAAAATGAAGTAAGCATTTAAACTTTCTCAGTTAGTATCCTCCAAATCTTCAACATTTCAAAGATGCCATAGAAGTTACGGAATTCTATCCACAAAGACTGTGCAAATCTTTTAACCTCGGCCAACAGCCCACCTACAGTCTCAATGATGCTGTTTCTCATTCCCTGCACTCATGCTTTCGTAGCCTGATAAAAGTTCTGGTTTTAAAGGGCTTAATGCTCCAGCATGAGAACATTTCCTAGGCTGCATTGTGGTTTAAAAAAACATGCACACATAATACACAATGAGTCCCCAAGTCATCAAGAGCTGGTTGTAATAGACTAAGAATAGCAGGAAGCTCACTCCCCAGTCATTGGTGCTAGTGCCATAGTGTTGACAACAGAGAGAGTAAACAGTCCACAGCACGGCCATGACTCAGACACAACACAAGGCATGTCTGAAGAAATCCAAGGCTGCCTCTTTCTTTGAATCCCACATAGTTCCCCCTCTGGAAGTCAGCTAAAGCTCTGTGATGCAAATGAATTAAGAAACATGTAGGTGAAAACAATAAAGGCAATGCATGAGGTGGAAATGACCATTGTTCAAGGGAAAGAATTGTTACATCTGATGGGAATCTACCTCAAGTGATGTTCTACGAAGTTACAATGGTTTGTACTGAAACTCCAGACTGAACTCACAGTGCCTGTTATTGCCTTTTGACTTTGACAATGCGTTAATTGTACAAGGTTATGGCTTTTGTTACAACATTCAAACATGCATATGATATGGTTTAATCATGTTCACCACCCGTTGACCCTTCAAGGTTCCTCCCGGTTTTCTTTGCTCTCTGATTCTGCTGAGCCCTGAACTCACAATGCTGTCTGGCTCCACCAGAGTTGTAGGCTGTATGAGCTACAAATGGTCAAAGGAATTTAAGAAAGGTCATACCTATGAACTTTTTTTTTTTGTTCCTATATGTATATTACAGTTATTTTCTCTTTATAAGCATTTTGAATTTCCCCCCAAGATGTGCTTAGGATATTTTGAATATTTGAGAAAGTAACAGGAACATGTTATTAAAAATAACTGCAGTTGAAGGCCTGCCCGCATATCAATCCTTTCAGAAAAGCCAGATACACCCTAACTCCAACATTGATTTTTTTTTTTTTTTACTTCTCAAAAGCAGATCCACATTAAATGACTGGTGTGTGACATAGGAAATTCATGACAGATCCAAGTAGAGATACCACTAAAGTCCTATTGAGTGAACTAATGAGTTTATTGGAGTATGGATGAGGGGTTACTTACAGGATCCGAATGACTCAAATACAGCTGCATCACCAAAGCCCACCCCAGTATGGGTAACAACTCACAAAATCTGGAATCTGGGAGCTAACAGATAACTTGCAGGAACTTTAATAGGTTAGAGAGTGTCTTTTCCAGACAGCTCAGTTTGGCTGAGCCTTTTCTAAGAAGTTTAGCTGATCTATCAACCTCTTCTAGGCAGCTTGACTGCTCCAAGAACTCTTGGCAGTCCTTACTGCTTAATTAAGCTCCAGACCTTCAGGGACTTCCTGAAGGTTTGGAGTTGTTTCTTTATTGATTGAAGAGGCCTTTTGTTAGAACATCCTGAGTCTTAAGGAGCTTCCCAAGAGAATGGGATGTTTCATCTCCCTTTTTAACACAGTGGGTCTAAAGAGATTCTCGTATCATCAAAAGTTTTATCTTGGAGAAAATTGCTACCTACTATTCTTCCCCTTCCTCCAGGTCTTAGAGTCTAGCCTCTCTTAATCAATGTTTCTGCACCTTGAAAGGGGAGACAAAGAAATCCGACTTTTTTTATTTTAAACTTTACTGGAAATCCAAACATTCACATAATTTTATGTCCATTTCCAGAACATAGCTGGTGGTGCATCAGGGTGGAATTTTTCTTTGTTACAGAGAAAGAGAAGACAGGAAATGAGAAACAGAAAAGTCTCGACTGAGACACTGACAGTAGCAATCACCCACGGTGAGAAGCACAGCTATAAGGGTGCTGCTTAGACACTGCACAATATTTATTTAAAGCCAAGATGGTGGCGACTTTCCCACTAGATCCTATAGTTTTTCCAGCCACAGATTTTTGTATAAGTTCCTGGTACCAGATATGGATTTCTTCCTGTGTAGTGGTTCTTAAATCCAGTCAGAAAGCTAATTCTGTCTACTGTCTATTGGCACATTCTTGTCTGCCACTTCCACTATGAAGAAGATAGAACCCAGAACCTACACCTGAGTAGAATTTAGGGCTATGGTTCTCTCCAGAAACTGTATAGCTGCTATCCTGCAAAAACAAGGTATTTTTCTGTTCATTGTACTGGATAGCTTTGTGTCAACTTGACACAGCTGGAGTTATCACAGAGAAAGGAGCTTCAGTTGGGGAAATGCCTCCATGAGATCCAGCT
>NC_034602.1:79736301-79749612 GCF_900095145.1 Mus pahari
GTCTTGCAAAGTTTATATGTCCCATACAGGGGAACGCCAGGGCCAAGAAGTGGGAGTGGGTGGGCAGGGGAGCAGGGCAGGGGGAGAGTATAGGGGACATTCGGGATAGCATTTGAAATGTAAATGAAGAAAATATCTAATAAAATAATTTTTAAAAAGATTTAACACTCACTTCTGCAATGAAGCCAATAGCATTAGCCTCTATTGGGCTGGGAGCATTTAGGTTCTTCCATGGCTAACAACAGAAGAGATGGCCAACCCTTTCCCTGGGATTTGCAATTACCAATCTTGTTGCTCTAGGAAGTGTTTAGTTTTAATTAATTTTTTTTAACACTTACACACCAAAGATACTGTGGATTTTCTTCAGTCATCTTGATAGTTATCATCTGTGTCTTGCTTAATTTAAAATTTCCAAGAATTTTACAGTTACATCTGACTCCTGGGTAGTTTGTGAGCTAATCATGTCTCTTAAAGGTATATTTGTGAGATATATATATCTCACATATATACACATATATCACACACATACACACATATAATATATATATATTATATATATATATCACTTAGCAATTTTCTTTTTGCAGAGGATGAGCAGGACAACAACACAAATCCCTGGATCACCATCTCGTGCTGAAGGGGGTTGTGAAGATAACTTTGGTGAGGCACTCTGAAAGTCCACTGTCATCTCGTCTGAGCAGGTGTCAGGTGGAGTTGAATAGTTGAAGGGGTAGAGGAAAGAAGTGTCAGAATCATCTAATATTGTCTAAGAAGATCTCAACACTTTTATCAACTGTTCAGTAAAAGGAGAAATGTTGAACACTGTGGTGTGAATAAGGGGAACCACTTTACTTAGTGCCTGTGGTGGATGGTTACCCTACACCCAACCCTCCCAGGAGCCATCTGGCTTTTCACAGGTCATGGCAGACTCTTGAAAGGTCTGTGGGCTGGAGGAATAATCTCTGTTTTGACTCTATGATGTTTTCATAATTTTGACATATCCCCCAGGCAGTCTACCCAGTTTGATATTCTCCACTCTAACAGGAGTCGATTTCGATTTTTCCCAACCACACATGATTGCTTTCATAGCTCCCATCCTCCAGAGAAACTCCCCTGTAGCATCCCAGGGATATACTCCCACCCCTAAAAGTTCCCTTCTAGTGGAGATATACATACCCTCTAACCCTGAGGAAGGAATAGCCTACCCCTAGGAAAAGCTTAATCCCTTTAAACTACATTGCTTTATATTTATGTCCATCAGTTGGTTTTTCTTCAACCTGACATCCACAGGATCCATAGAAACCAAGGCACACTTGATTCTACAGCACCTACCCATGCCCAAATACTTTATAACGTTAATTTAAAAAGTAAATCTACAATATAATATGGGGTAGGGCTTTCAATCACCTCGATTGAACCTCCCTTTGAGAGACCCCCTAGCCAACTCTGCTAAAGAAGATCCTGGGGAGGTCCCCACTTCTGGAGATCTCAATCTTCCATGGTGAGGTGTGGGGGTAGTTCAGTGGGGACGCCTGCCCCTCTAGTCTGTTCTTACTTATTTTTTGCACTAAGTAAAACCAGTTCACATGCTGATCTATCTCTGTAGGAAATATGTGACCCTCTCCTAGAACCTCCCTGGCTTTGCAAAATACCTAGTATCAGACTCACCAAAGCCACTAAGGCTCCACTGTAGCCCAAGGTCCCTGATAAATCAACATTTATCTCAACTTTTGGAAAGAAAGTTATCTAGTACAGTAAACACTATCAAACAACGTTTTTCTTTAGTTTTTTTTCTCTCTAGATCATCATTCATATTATTTTTTATTACTTTTTACTGTCCAACTCCTTCAATGGTCTCCAAGCCTTTGGATTCAAGGACGGGCTCTTCAGCACATGTAAAACTTGCACTCTTTTTCTTTGTACACCGACAACTGCAAGAAACAGGAAGGCGGCGTCTCCTCCTCATCCTCTCTTGCACAAGCAAATTCGCAGTAGAGATCTATATTGGCCTTAGACACCTTTGTCATTACACAGAGCAGTGGCCACATAACCTCTGTGGCAACCTGTTCACTCTACCATTCCTTCTGCATTACTCGTGTGTACCAAGATAAGCATTCTGACCTTTCACCTGGTTTAGAGTATATCTATTCTCACTCTGCAGACTTGACTCATCAAGCAGGCAGGCCCCTCCATGCTACACAGAAAAGAACAGTCTCATTAGGATCCCCCTTTCATGGACTCCCTACCAAGACTTTCCTTCTGGAGAGAGGGTTCAGCCTCTGTTATATGTCTCGGCACACATCATATGTACTGACATAGCAAGAAGGCTGTATTACTTCATAGAGATCAAATACATTAGATTTGGAGGGCAAGAGATCTGGGCTTAGAAACTATCTCTATGCAGGAAATATGTGACCTCTAGAAAGCTACTTCATGGCTTGGTTTCCTGTGTGAGACAATATTGAAATTAGCCTTACAGGGCTTTATGAGGATCACAGGAAACAAATCAGTTAACAGGAACTCGTAAATGTTATCTAAACTGTATGATGACATCTACTTATACAGATTCTTTCCAGTAATGTGAATGCATTATAGTAATGTGAATGTGAACTCAAGCTACTGGTTTCAGAATCAGCAGTAAATTATGAATTATTTTATGGTATAGTCAACAATAGAACTGTGTGATAGATAATATTATTAACTAAGTACATCCAGTGCATTTAAAATGGACCTTGGAAATTAGGGTGGTGAACAAACAGATGAAGCACACACTGGTTCTATTTTTTGCAACTTACCCTTATTTGGATGCAGTTATTCTCATTCTTGGTAGCTCTTCAGGTATCTTTGTCCATAGTTTTGATTTTTAAATCGAAAGTTGTCACTATATGAGCTTGTTATGTAAATCTGGCTTTGAAAAGGACATAAGTTCATTCAAGTAAGGAGTATAAGATAAAGATGATATACATAATATAAATTAGTTCAAACGGTGTCTATGAAGTAAAGACAGTAATTCAGTGTTCTTGGTTTGGTTACTAAGTACTTGCTATTCAGTTCATTCAGCGAACACTGAAAGCACAACATGCTCTGAGCACCATGAGACCAGGGGAAGAGACGCAGCCCCTGGCCGTCAGGCTGACACGCCACTGCTGCCTAAGTCTTTATGTCCTACCACTAAGAACATTTTCTCTTACTGTTAACACCATAGAAGGTCCCTTAAGGCTAGGGAGGATTGTGGCAAATGCAAGATCACCATAGGTATGACTGTACATAGACAAACCTAACCACTGTTCAAACCACAACCTACCAAACACCCCATTCACCTGGCATACAGGTGGCCGATGGTTCCTAATTACTACAGCCGTAGCCTTTCTCAACCTATAGGACTTGGTAGGAGACGTTTGCCAGTCTCATAGCATCCAACTATGAGCAAAGCCCCACTTCCTTAAACCCCCCTCAGGCTGCCAAACATAAGCTCAAATGCTCCACATCTTTTCTTACAAGTTCTCACAAGACACCCATGGCTTTCCATGGAGTCTTTCTTGATGCTATTTTTAGTTGGGTTCCTGGTGTTCTCTGCCTGCAGGAGATTGGTGTAGATGGGGAGCATCACAGGATACCACATAGACTACTGCCTATTAGATTGTCTGCCACTGGCCTCAGTGACACTAATTATAAAACCTAAAATAAGGGCATCCGCAAGATAGAAGTTTTCTCTTATGTAAGATGAGTCGAGAGGTAAAATATGTATATATTCACAGCTGGGGTGTCTTTTTCAAGCCAGAAATTCCAGCTCGTTGCTTATTTTCCACAAAACTAACCTGAGTATATCCTATTGAGGGTCAATGCATAGCCTAACATGACTCCTGGAGATTGAGCCAAGTGTTCAGATGCTAGGCAGCTGAGAGGACTGGAGAGAGAAGATGACAGTAATGTGTCCCACACTGTCAATGGTTTCCTTCAACAGACCTTTCAAGAAATTACACCATCAATTTGTTTGTCAAGGCCCAGATATTTCACCAACAGGATTTTGTCTCACTGACCACCATCAAGTTCAAGGAAGTCTGGAGATTGTAACGTTAGCTGAGCACCTTGCCCGTGGGCATGATCCTGGGACTTGGTTACTAAGGAAAGAGAGAAAACTGATGCTTAAGAGGTGAGCACACAATTACTGGCTCAGTAATTAGTACAGGTATGAAAAACAAAAACAAACAAACAAACAAACCTCACTTATCCTTTTATGTGTAAACACTTTAGTTTATGACAAAAACATATCTACTACCAAAAGACTGTACTCATAGCAGAAATGACCTGACTTTGTAGAAATAATGACACGATTACATCACAGTTGGAAGCATCTATACTGCTGAACAGGAACCATGGAAAAGGATACCTCTGAAAGGAGGGTGGTGCTTGAAGCACGGATGCTGGGGGAATGCCAAAAATAAAGCTGTTTGAAATGGGATGCTGATGGCAGGAGTCACGCCTCTTGCCTTCAGTATTCGGAATACCCTAGAATACTTACAGACTTATTGTCTTAGTTAGGATTTTACTGCTGGGAACAGACACCATAACCAAGGCAACTCTTACAAGGATAACATTTAATTAGATCTGGCTTACAGGTTCAGAGTTTCAGTCTGGTATCAAGGTGGGAACATGGCAGCATCCAGGCAGACATTGTGCAGGAGGATCTGAGATTTCTACATCTTCATCTGAAGGCTGCTAGTAGAATACTGGCTTCTAGACAGCTAGGTTGAGGGTCTTAAAGCTCACACCCACAGTCACACACCTACCTGAATAAGGCCACACACACTCCAACAGGGCCACACCTTCTAATAATGTTCCTCCCTGGGTCAAGCATATACAAACCATAACATTTCATTTCCTGGCCCCATAGGCTTGTTGAAACTTATGAGTCTATTGTGGTCATACCTACCCATAGCATAATAGAAAATACATTTAATCCAACTTCAAAAGTCCCCATAGTCTATAGCAGTCTCAACAATGTTAAAAGTAGAAAGTTCAGACTCTTCTGGCATCCAACAACATAACTGTAATTCCCAAACCTCTGTAGCACTCTAAGCTCAGGTTGATTCACTCTATTGCTACTCTGTTCTTGGTGATCATTCCATGGTACTGGCATCTCCAATACTCTGGGGTCTTCTGCTGCAACTGGGCTTCACCAATACCCTCTCACAGGCTCTCTTCATGGTGCCAAGTCTCAACTCCTTTGCATGACCCCTTAAGCCCTGGGCTGTCAACTGCACATTCACCAATGGTCTTCCATGGCCTCTCATAGTGCCAAGCCTCAGCTGTTCTTCATGACCCCTTTATGCCTTCAAAACCAGTACCATCAGGGTGGCTATTACCCATTACCAAGTACAGCTGCAGCATGACATACAACCTTGGCTATCTCTGGAACACAGGTTTTTTTTTTGTGCTCTCAGAAAACACTTCCCAGAAGATTTCACCTCAGTGATGCTGGTCTCTTCTTAATCACTGCTAATTTCTTAGCTGCAGTTAACCAGCATGAATTGTCCCAGTAGTGCTTTCTATTCTGGACTCTAAAGCCAGAGCCAAATGGTGAAAACAGCTGAGTTCTGCTGCTTACTGGTGCTGGAATATCCCCTACCCCCTTGTTCAACTTTATTCATGCTGGGATTAAGGTGTGTACCTCACCTGGATTTAAGCTTTTCTTCATCTAGAGCTTTCTCTGTCCCAGGCTGGCCTTGGACTCAGAAATATGTTTGGCTTTATCTCCGGGGATTAAAGGTGTGTACTACCATGCCTGTATCTAAATTTTGCTGATAGGGTCTTGCCCCAAAGTCCTAGTCCCTTAATCTTCTATCTCCTAGAGCATAGGACTCAGCTCCATTCGACTTCTTGGTGACCTTTTAATATTTAAGCCATGTATTTTATATTTTTCCTTTCTGAGCTTGCTGTAATTGTTCAAAGCTCTCTTTGTGAGACTTCGCCAGAGAACAAAGTCTATGCTGGGTGTTTCTGAGACCTCCTTTGTCAATGCAATTAATATAAATCTCTTCACCTTAGCTTTAGGCAGACTCTTCAGACAGGGAAAAAGCAGCCACATTCTTCACCAAAATCCCACAAAAACAGTCTCTATGAAACATACTGAAATTCTTCTCCTTGGAAACTCCTTGGGCCAGGTCTGCACAGTTAAAAATTACTTTCAGCAACAAAGTCTTCCATATTCCTACTAGGATGGCCCATTAAGCCTCTTTTAAAGCATTCCACTGCTTTCCGAATCTAAAGTCCCCAAATCCACATTCTTCCAAACAAAAGCATGGTCAGGCCGATCTCAGCAATACCCGAGTCCCTGGTACCAACCTCTGTCTTAGTTAGGGTGAACAGTCACCAGGACAGACACCATGACCAAGGCAACTCTTATAAAGACAACATTTAATTGGGACTGGTTTACAGGTTCAGAGGTTCCATCCACTATCAAGGTGGGAACATGGCAGCATCCAGGCAGGCATCATGCAGGAGGAGCTGAGAGTTCTACACCTTCATCTGAAGGCTGCTAGCAGAATATTGACTTCCAGGCAGCTAGGATGAGGCTCTTAAAGCCCACACCCATGGTGCCAAGCCTACTCCAACAAGGCCACACCTTTTCCAACAGGGCCACATCTTCTAATAGTGCCATTCCATGGGCCAAGCATATATGAACCATAACACTTATATTTCACAATAATCAGATATTCTGTAGCTACAAAAAAATCTGTATTTTTACTTGTTTAATTCTAGAAATGCCCATTGGGAATGATTTTATTAAAATCTATAGTGCTTTCTTTAGACTCAACACTAATAATAACAAAATGCATTGGGTATTTGGAGTAACAATAAAATATCGGAAAATAGTTCAAGTATTTTATACACACTATCCCATTTGAACCTCACAAGATCCCTTTGATTTGGCCCCTTAGCATCATCTTCTGGGAGTGAAGAATCCATAGCCATAAAGCATTCAAATAAAATTATTTACCCTAGGATTAAGGGAACACACTAAAATCTGGATGCTGCAGGCTTGACCACACACTGCACTCGGAGAGTGACCACAGATGTGTGGACCACTATCTGGGTGTAAGAAGAGTAGGTGACACAAGAGGTCATTTTCTCTCCAAACTGGGATTCTTAACTGAAATCACCTTAGGTTGGCCCACTTGGTAGGTCATCTTTTTTTGTTTGTCTGTTTGGAGTATTAATCACAAAAAATACAAGTAAACCCTGACCATTATTCAATCATTAGAACATATGTGGAGTGATTTCTTAAGTGAAACATCTTGGGGCCTCCAAGTCAATTTCAACTTTATAGCTTTTTGTTCCAATGTCTGGGATACACACATGATCTTCTGGGCTTCTTCAAAGGACTGACGTCACTTCTCCAGCTCTGCCCTCTATAGCACTCTAAGCTCAGGTTGATTCATTCCACTGCTGCTGCTGTTCTTCATGATATGCTTTATGTAATATTTTTATGCATCACTTCTGAATGTCTCTATATTTCATATATATGCATAGTATACAGGTAAGTATTTATAAACATTGTCTCATATTACATATGTATGTTGCTTTAAAATTTTGTAGAACACCTGTGATGAATATAATAAAATTCTTTTTTTATTTTTATTATTATTATTATTTTCTTTATTTACATTTCAAATGCTATCCCGAAAGTTCCCTATACCCCCCCCTGCCCCTGCTCCCCTACCCACCCACTCCCACTACTTGGCCCAGGCCTTCCCTTGTGCTGGGTCATATAAAGTTTGCAAGACCAAGGGGCCTCTATTCCCAATGATGGCCGATTGGGCCATCTTCTGCTACATATGCAGCTAGAGACACAAGCTCAGGGGGTTCTGGTTAGTTCATATTGTTGTTGCACCTACAGGGTTGCAGCCCCCTTCAGGTCCTTGGGTACTTTCTCTAGCTCCTCCATTGGGGACCCTGTGTTCCATCCACTAGCTGGCTGTGAGCATCCACTTCGGTGTTTGCCAGGCACTGGCATAGCCTCACAAGAGGCCACAATATCAGGGTCCCTTCAGCAGAATCTTGCTGACATGAACATTAGTATCTAGGTTTGGTGGCTGATGATGGGATGGATTCCCGAATGGGGTAGTCTCTAGATAGTCCGTCCTTTCATCTTAGGTCTAAATTTTGTCTCTGTACCTATATCCTTTCATGAGTATTTTGTTCCTTATTCTAAGGAGGAATGAAGTATCCACAAATGGTCGTCCTTCTTGATTTTCTTCTGTTTTGCATAATGAATCTTTGGTATTCTAAGTTTTGGGGCTAATATCCGCTTATAATAAAATTCTTTAATGTCAGCTTTTATACCTCTATGCCATTCTCCTTTCTTTCCTTGTTTTACTCTTTAAAATACTACATTTTTAAAATGTGTAACTTATTTGCATACTGCTATTTTCTCTTTCATCCTGAGGGTCTGTCTATAAACATAGAAATAATGATATAGTTTTAATTTCACCCTGGGAAAATATCATCAAAACTAACAATATTCTATAAATTACAATAATATCTGGAAAATAAAAATAAATTCCACATTTCAACTTAGTATTTCATAGTCACATCTTCAAAGATGTCCCAAACTGGGCAGATTTAGAAACATAGAGTATATAGTAGTGCATCTACAAGTTACTCCAGCCTCTGGGCTGGAAACTGCCTCAAACCTTACAATACAGGTTTTTGCAAAATATATCTCTGAATCTCCCATTTTTGTGTTTCAATAAGTATGAACATTATTTTAATTATCTACTTTATTTAAAATATTTGTTCAAATTTATAATCTGTTAAAATTGTTTAAAAGTTTTGTCCATTATTTAAGTAGAACTTCCATCATGATTATGATTTCGAGCTCAGTTCAAGGACCATGGGAAGTCAACTTTGTCTGAAAACTTCCAAGGGTGGTACTTAAGTATCCTGAAATTTCTAGCAATTTGATATTAAGAAGTATCTTGTAGGATATTTCACATTTTCAGAAGTGACCGAGACTGAGCTGGTGAGATGGTTGGTGAACCTATGTAGCGCCACTTCTGATGGTCTGCGTTTAATCTTCTAGACCCACCTGCTGGAAGGAGAGTAGATTTCCTAAAGATGGTCTCTGACCTCCAGGTTGTACCACATAAACCTATATGTGTGCATGTATGTGTACACATACACATCAAAACACACACACACACAAATAAATGTCATAAAATTTGTTTAAGTGTACAAAATTTAGAATTTGAAATAGAAAACAAATCTAAGATTGAACTTACAGCGAGTACAACTGCCAAAGTCATTGCTGACTGCATGATTTCATGTTCAAGATGAAACTATTTATCTTAGGAAGAATACTGATTAGTACATGGCTACTTGCTGACTTCATAAACTGCTTCTGGATTCTACTTTTTCTTTCAGTTTTGTCAGCTAGCAGATGTCCATTCTTATTATTCTCTTGTGATTTCTTGGCACATATTTAGGATGTTTTCAGATGTAGGATTCACAGAGGCCATTTCTTCTTGTTCTTCTTGTTCTTGTGCTTCTGCTTCTTTCTTTCTTCTTCTTCTTCTTCTTCTTCTTCTTCTTCTTCTTCTTCTTCTTCTTCTTCTTCTTCTTCTTCTTCTTCTTCTTCTTCTCCTTCCTTCCTTCCTTCCTTCCCCTTCTCCCTCTCCTTCTTATTTTTAATTGGATATTTTCTTTATTTACATTTCAAATGCTATCCCTTTTTCTGGTTTCCCCCACTCCTGGAAACCCCCTATCCCATCCTCCCTCCCCTTGCTTCTATGAGGGTGTTCCACTACCCACCCACCCACCCACCCCTCCCACCTCCCTGCCCTTGATTCCCCTACATTGGGTCATCTATCAAGCCTTCATAGGACCAAGGACCTCTCCTCCCATTGATGCATGACATGACCACCTTCTGCTACATATGCAGCTGGAGCCATGTGTACTCCTTGGTTGATGGCTTAGTCCCTGGGATCTCTAGAGTGTCTGGTTGGTTGATATTGTTGTTCTTCCTTTGGAGTTGCAAACCCCTTCAACTCCTTCAGTCCTTTCTCTAACTCCTTTATTGGGGACCCCATGCTCAGTCCAGTGGTTGACTGTGAGCATGCACACAGAGGCCATTTCTATGGTGGTGTAAGCTGTTCCTGCTTGAAGCCATTGGGATAATGGAAAAAATACAGTAAAATCTGGATATAGAAAGCTTAGGTGTATGAAATGCAAAGATGTTAAAGAGATCATGTATATCCATACAGGCAGAAATGTAGCCAATACAGGTCATTAAGGAAACCACCATAGACCTCTTATTGGTCTTTTTCACTTGTCACTTTTTAAGAGAAAAGCCATTTAAGTCATCTATTAAGGAAATAAAAAGGAGGCTTTCAGCAACTATGAAAGATTGAAAGATTGGTCATGACACAATACTAGATTCGTGGTAGTGAAAGAAAGAAAGAAAGAAAGAAAGAAAGAAAGAAAGAAAGAAAGAAAGAAAGAGAGAGAGAGAGAGAGAAAGTGAGAGAGACAGAGAAAGCAAGCAAGCAGGCAGGCAAGGATGCAGGAAAGAAGAATACAAGAAACAGCAGAACATACTACAGAAAAATCAAGTACGTAAGAAGTATTTTTAGGCAGTAAAAGTAAAAAGATGTGCCAGGGGCTAACCCAGCATCCAGTTCCCCAAGGAAGGCAGCTGAGAGGATGGGGGTCAAAAGCTGTTTACTTTTGCCAAATTAACTCTTTCTTAATATTCAGGGACAAAAGCTGTTAGCTCCTGGCAATTTACACCTGATGATAGCAACAGGGGGAAAAAGCTTATTTTCTTGCATCTTTTCTCTTTAACTCAGGTCTTTCACTGGCCAGGCAAGAGGCTTGAAGTTCCTTAACACTTTGTGAGACAGAGAGGAGAAAGGGGAGCCACACATAGATACACTCATACCAGATGAAGCTGAAGAAGGCTGTGCTGCTATTTTATTGCTGTTCTTAGTTTTATTCTTTCTCAGGATAATTAATCACGTGGTTTTCTAAGCATTTTTACATTCCCATAAGTTCATAGTAAGTTTAAGGCAATAGTTCATGTCATAGATCCATTAGACTTAAGGAGTTAGAGCACATTGGTCTACATGTCTTTCCATTAAGACTGGTACATGAGTAAACATTCCTTATCTGCTACTAGCTTCATAAGCTCATTATACATTTAAAGCAATAATTTTATGTCATAAATTAGCATGGTTTTGTCAAGAGACAAATCATCTTTGTGTCTTATTATTTTGAAGTCTTGTATAGATATACTAGCCCCTTATTTATTTTCTGTTCTTGCATCTACAATAAATTGCCTACTCCCAGTTTATGAACTTAAGTAACCAGATAGTGCTCTCATTCCTAACTGAGATGAATTTTTTTCCTTGATCATAAATTTGTTCCAAATCTGCTTTCTTTTCCTAGTCCTATTTATCCTGTGACACACGGAGGTTTACAGAGCTCTATTCACAGCTTTTGTTCTTTAGGAACTTGTGAATACTTGTATTAATTTATTTGTATGATGTACAGTAAAATCATTATCAAGAACTATGAAGTAATCAGTTTGTGTACCAAGCATTATTGCATGAGAGTATGTCTTCATATTTCTGCAGGACCTCTGCCCACCAGGGTATGCTGATGCTCAGGAATCATTAAGCTCTGTAAAAGTGGCAGGGAACACATATAAGCAGCAAGAAGCAATTCTGGGATAGATTCTCTGAGGACCCCATGCAAAAAATGCTCACTTGGCTCACCATGATAGACTTTCCTAGATGGCTCCTGACAAGGGGTATGATTATAATTGGTAGATTATAGTCTGGGGGGGGGCAGGGTCTTGTTATGTAGCTCTGGCAAACCTGGAACTCACTATGTAGACCGGATTGGCAGATTGGTCTGGAGCTACAGAAAGTTGGCAGCCTCTGCCAGTGGGGTGCTGAGATTAAAAGCACCTAACCAGCTTGACTTGTTCATTCTTCAAGAACCATATGTAACATGGATTCTCCCCCCTCATATGTTCAAAAACAATTTTGTGTAATGAAAAAGAACAGTATTAAATCATTGTTAGCATGTTTGTGAGGTAAGCGTGTACCTTTCTCTTACCTAGATCCCCTGCTGCCACAGTCAATGTTGGTTTCCTGTTGAAATTTCTTCACCCTTCCCCCCCTCCTTTTAGACAGAACTTGCATATGTGTGAGTGTGCAACCTCTGCATTTAGAAAATTTGACACACCCTCTGTATGCATTCCATTAGTAGACTGCTTCTTCATTATATATACACATCATCTGCATCCTCCTTTCCATTTTCCCCTCTCTGTTACTGAATATTGAACTCATACACTGTAGGTGACGGATAGCCCCTAACTGCAGCCCCAACTTTTGTACAATATTTATTTAAGAAAAACATTGCACAGACTTGGCAGCACTTGGACAGAGGGGAGAATCGAACATACATTTTGAAGAGTTATCCATGAGTCCGACAGCTCTACTTTCTACTACAACTAAAGAGAACTTTTGTCCAGTGACATTTAGAAACAGTGAATAGAAATGACTATTGAAATTAATGTCTAAGTCCAGTGTCCTTAAACCCTTAGCTGCTTTGAAGCTCAATTCAAGACCTATACTGTTCGGTGTCCTCCATGCTTCTTGCTGTGTCTGTGCCTCTGGGCATCCACACTTAATGTGAAGTAGGATGATACCCCTATGCTAATTCTTCTACATCAAGTAGAGCATTTTTCATTACATTTAATGAAAATTAAATTTACATTATTTGTGTAGATTTACATAAATTCATGTAAATTTATTTTTACATTTGTTTCTCTGTGGCTTACCTATTGCCCCCTAACAAATTTTTTTAAACACAAGGACAGTACAAATTACTCAAAATTCTAACCTCTATGCCCAGAACACTGCTCCATCCTCAAAACAAATTTGAGTGAATGAGCAACATACAATATTCAATTTTATGTCAATGTGGGTAACTGTATGTAAACTGACGAGTGATCTCCCCAAGATATGGTTCAGAGGAAGGTTCTTATGGTGGGTATGAAGGGAGAGTATAGCCAGAAACAGCTGGAAGAGTACAGAGCAAATACATTAAGTAGAAACTGACCTTCCCAGGAGGCAGAAGGAAAGTGGTCATGAGGAGAGATGTGGGGGTAGCAAGAGAGATGAAGACAAAGAGAGATTGCAGGCAAAGGGGACCAAGACAGGGTGAGAGAGGACTAAGAGAGAAAGACCAAAGAGAGACAGCATCACCAGAATAGCAAGGTTACAGGAAGTGTGAGAAGCG
>NC_034602.1:79749652-79753036 GCF_900095145.1 Mus pahari
GGGGGGGGGGGGGGGTCACTTGTCAAGGGAGAAGTTTAGGGCAAGGAACACAGAGAACGGAACTGAAAGGACCCTGAATGGCAGCATGGACTTTGAAAAGTGCAACAGGTCCTTGTGATGCTCTGGGGGAGCCTGCAGGCCAGCATGCACTTTGGTATGCGAATGGCCACCGCAGATAAACCTTTGTCCCTTCTGATAAGGGAATTGGCTTCTTTGGTAGAAGAGAACTGGCTTTACAGATTCCTGAGAAACACTGGCTTTTGTCCAACCTTAAGAATTTGGACCCCATAGGTGTTTGTGTATTCTAATTTTTTTGTTGTTGTTGTGGTGGTGGAGGTTGTTTCTGTTTTATCAAATTACTTGTTTTACTGAAACACCCCCACTTTCTAGTCTTTGATTTTTCAAAAGCACGATGGAGATAGTTTAACTTTACTTACATGTTAAGGTGAGCTACAAAGTTCAGGCAAGTAGTTCTTTACTTCAAGGAAAGAGAAATGGCATAATTCTTTGGCCTGAATCAACTTCAAGGCCAAAAGAGAAAAATTGAAGAAGATCTAGGTGGAGGAGCTAAGGAGTTTATCATATGAAATGTTACTTATGTTAGAGAATTGTGGTCCATAAGAATAATACTGAGCTGTGCTGTTGTATAATACTCTTGTGCTGACCCATAAGAATAATACTGACAAGTGCACTATCTAAGGCATTATCCAGCAGAATCAAAGTGAACATCTTTCAGTCCATCTGCACTGGGATTCAGACAGTGAACACTAATGGGGGTGGTTAGTTAGGAGCATCTGCCCCTGCTCCCTATGCCCCCCCACACCCCCCACACCCCCACCCCAGCCGACTGTCCTTAGACATCACATAACTCAAGGGAAACTGCAGGACATAGAGAACTACTTCCCTCGAATTTGTTGACATCAGTCCTGAGTTTCTCAGCCTACTTTGCAGAATGTAGTCCTGCATTTACATAGGCTTGGTTTCCCACTCATGCTATGTCCCAGAATGTATGACACATCAATGGGTGCTGTGTGTGATGCTGTTATGACACCACGGATGCTCTCTGATGCATCACAAACTGCCCCAAATGTATACATGGGAAGTAGTGCCAAGGTCACACAGTGACAGTTCTGACGGTGCTTACTTTGCACCCCCTGTGTGAAGCCCTGATCTTCAGTGTGCTTTTGCTGTAACCATCATAACATCAAGGATAGCCTGCACTAAGCATTCATGCTTATTCTGCCTGATTGTATAGCTGCTGCCATGTGTCTATTTAACAAAAACTAGATGTTTTGTTCCTGTTGCTAGCATTTTGTCTAAGCTCCATCCCACAGTTACCTGACAACAGCCAGGTGTGCCCCATCCCACAGTTGCCTGGCAATACCCAGGTAGGCCTGACCCAGTATAAAAAAGGCTGCTTGCCCCCTCCTCCTGGATCTCTTGATCTCTTGTTCCCTTCTTGCTCTCTTGGGCTCTTGCTCCCTTGCTCTTCCCTTCCCCTTCCCCACATGGTCATGGCTGGCCTCTACTTCTCTACTCCCTCTCTCTGCCTTTCTCTGCCCCTACTACCCTCTTAATTCCCCTCCCCATGCCCTGAATAAACTCTATTCTATACTATACCATCATGTGGCTGGTCCCTCAGGGGGAAGGGATGCCTTGGCAGGGGCCCGCTGAAACATCCCCTTCCCCCATACCTCACCACACCCACCCATAGAACATAACCCCCTTTCTATTTATCTTTTTATATATACATCACCTGTTTTCAGAGGAGGAGTTTGGGTCTTTAAATCCTATTTAATTTAATATGTAGTAGAATTTATGTATGTAAACTTAGACTTATTCCAAGAACTAAACTATTCTGTCCTGTGACTAGGTTATATGGCAGACATGTAAATGCTCCCTTCCCAGATTTTAAGTCAGAAGTGACAAAGGAATTCTCATGGGAACAGCCAACTTTTACTTCAAACAGAAAGCAAGCTGGTTCTGATGACAAATTTCCAAACCCTGTATAGACCCTAATAATAAGTAAGGGGCAGGGGCACTGACTGCTTCTGCAGAGGACCCATATTCAACCCCCACCACCCACAAGGCAGCTCACAACTGTCTGTATTCCCAGTTCCAGGGGATTCAATACTCTCTTTTGATCTCTGTATGCACAGGCACGAGGCACAAGGCACAGATGTGGTACACAAATAGAGATGCAGACAAAATACCCATTCACAGAAAATAATGATAACTGTAAGAAAAAGGATAATCAAGAAAATAGGAAGTAAGCATCTAGCTGTGTTCTGAGCAAAGTCGAGTTATTGTGCCTTGCAAATAAAAGCAACATTTATTGGCTCATTGAAAATTAAAAATTCTGTTAAAAGGAGTGTAAGAAAACAAGAATAGAATAGAATGGAACAGAGCTAGGCCAGCAACAACAACAAAAATGAAACCCGTGAGACTCGGAATGTATGTAGCCCTGTAAGCAGACTGCCTGAGCTCTGTAGGCAAGACTACATCATCCTCAGTTGCAGACACCTCATCCAGAAGAAAAAGAAAAAGAGGAGGAGAAGGAGGAGGAAGAGTCGGCAGGGGCGGCGGCGGAGGCGGAGGCGGAGGCAGCTGTGGAAGCAGCAGCAGCAGAAAGGACAGAATGGACTGGGTCCCTTTCCACCCCAGAATGGATGAGGAGCATCTTTCATCCCCATTGGTGGCCACCCTAAATCGTATCTCCTTTCTATCCAAACTCCCTGCTCAGAAAGCCTCCCAAGGCTCTTTCCCCTCCTCGCACAGGGCTGTCTGTGATACCCAGAAGCCAAATTAAACTGCAGCCTCCTTCCCCGTGAATCAATCCCTCTTATCTGATTTAGTAGGTTTACTTAATCATATGTGACCCACACTACTGGGCTCTCAACAAACATGGTCTGCTCACTAAATCTCCCTCTTGGTGATTCCCCCACAAAAGTAAAACCCAGTTTACACAAAGTACTCCTTCACCAAACACTGAATGGAAGTGAAGGCACAGTCCAGAACTTCTGTGTATCTCTTCCTCAAAAGCCTATGTTTTTGTTCTAAGAGTTTAAAACCAGTAGTCCTGAAAAGGCTGATTGGAGGAGCACAATCAGGGAAGGTCATGGAAATCAGGGCAAGAAAACAGATCAGAGAAAGTGCGTCTTGTTTTCTATAACCCAAGAGAAAACCATTTCTGAGCTACTAGAGCATGAGAGTTCAGTGAAGTAACTGCCTTCACTTCCTTTGCAGCTAAATATGCTCCTAACCCCCACCCCGGTGGGTTGGAGTTTGTCTTTCCTTTCCTTTCCTTTCCTTTCCTTTCCTTTCCTTTCCTTTCCTTTCCTTTCCTTTCCTTTCCTTTCCTTTCCTTTCCTTTCCTTTCCTTTC